>NC_133666.1:500205439-500437939 GCF_037893015.1 Macrotis lagotis
ACCACTCCATACCTCCATAAACATTTTCCCTTGAAGTAAAGCAGTTATTCTGAGCTTAAACAATTTCAATCAAACAGTTCTACAGTAATGATAAATTATATTGCAAAACTAATAGTTAATAATACTCAAGTTGTTTTGGCATCCTCCTGTATCAGGTGGTCCTTACCTTTCAAATACTTCCTCTCCCCATCCCCAGAAATTTTCTGAATTATCAAATGATGAGTGATTTGCCCTCTTTCTTTCCTTAGGGATAGTTGGTTGAATTCTCCATGCATCATCACAAAGACATGGAAAAATAAATGTGGATGCAGGAAAATGAAACAATATACCTCATATAAAGGAGATGTAAGTGAGGTGAAGAATAAGACCTATTTGTGGTATCTTCAAAAGATCACTGTATATTAGATTTTATGAAAAATTATTAGATTCACAAATGACAATATGGAAAATGGACACAAAATATCCAGTACTTGAATAGTTTAGCTGTTTTGTTTTTTTTCTAAACATGGAAGTTCTATACATACTTCCTAACAATGTCTCCCTGTACCCATAAAAAATACACTAAAGTTTGAAATTTTCTGAATTTTTTCTCATTGGAATACAGCTGTGTAACTAAGCAACTGGACATTTTCACAGATGATACCATAAGACTTAATACTTATAAGTAATTTATGTGATTATAAATATAATCTAGAATAACAAAAGTTGAAATCTTCCAAAAAAAAGGTAAGCAAGAAAATGGAAAAGATTTTGATTTAAAATGGCTTTGAAACAATAAGTTTGACAAATCTTTTTTCTGCTTATTTATTTAGTTTGAGTAAATTTATCTAGCTAAAGAAGGGAACCATAAACAAAGTCTTTCTATCAAGAGCAATGACTGACAAGCAACTTTTGAGAAATGCAAACTCTCAGTTATTCTTGTGTCTGTGTGTGTGTGTGTGTGTGTGTGTGTGTGTGTGTGTGTGTTAACTCTACTAATCTAATTTGCATTAGAGCTCCTCTTTGTTCAATCTGGGGAGGGGGTTATTTATTTAAGCAGTTCTTTAATACCCTCACTTCATAATGGAAGATTTACAGGTATGAAACCAAACTGGTGGCAACTCCTTACTACTTTAATGCAAATGGGGAAGTGAATGCTCGTGGGAACAATGCAGAAATGCTTCCACATGACTTCCTTCAGATGAATTGCTGATAGAGTGCCCCACTGTTATAGGGTGTATTACTGACAGCAGGAAAAGTTAACCCTGCCCCCCTACCCCTTCTGAATAAAGTTATTAAAGCAGATCAAACTAATTAACAGTAGCTTAGCTCTATTGATTGTACTGATCCCTTCTTTGGAGGTGTTGAAGAATGTCTTTCCTATGCCACAAAAAAGTCTATTTTGGAAGAGGTTGATAGGCATCATGGATGGTTTTGGTCTCTTGGGGGAATTTTCATTCTTTGTGCATTGCTTTAGCTAACAGACCCATGTATAATAGCAAAAGGCTTAAGTTCTATGGGTATTACTTTCACTTCTAATAGCTAGCATTTTTATGGTGCCTTAAGGCTGGCAAAGTATTTTTCTAAGCACTATTTCATTTGATCCTCCTAACTATCAGTTTATAGATGAGAAACAGGAGAAATGACCTACCCAGGGTCACAAAGATTGTATAAGTTTCAAGTGAGGCTTAAACTCAGATCATCTTGACTCCCTGCTAAATTCTATATCCAATGTACCACTTAGAAGTTAAAGCTAATCTATTATCAGCAGTTGGAACTTTGATGTTTCATAAAAACAAATTGGAAAATCTTGATTCTGAAAATATTGGCAAATGTCTTCAAATTTCCTACGGATAAAAATTACATGAGAAATTTGTCTTTACTAAGTTGATTTAGTGAGGATTTTAATTCTCATTTTGTGTGGTCATAGCAGGTTAAGATATTCTGTCTTCCTTTCTTCTTTATTCCTTTGGGTAATTCTCGCCTCCCTAAATAAGAATATAAGGTCCCTAAGTATATTTTTGTTATCATTGAAAACTACAATTTGACTTTATTTCATAAGTGGTTGAAGAAAGCTATAAATCTTCACTTCACTAGAATGTAATTCTGTGAGGTTTAGAACTGTTTTTTTTTTATTTTTACTGTAAACCCAAGGTTGAGCATAGTACTTAAAGGCATGTGAGATACTGAATAGAAGTTTGCAAAATTAAATTAAGTGAGTATTCTCATATTTGATAGTTTTACATGTAAGCATCAGTTGATTTATTTACTCACTTTATGCAAGTGAGTAATAAATAAACCATATCATAAGCTTAGACTATGTGTAAACATTCCTTGAAACTTGATTGATTTTGCATAGTGATTTTGTTCCAATAGGGTAGGAAATTTGGCCACACTTTATAAAAGTCATCTCCAAGCTATCTGAGAACTGCAGTCATTTGAAAGACTAGGATAAGTTGACTTTCCAGTAAAATCTCTGGGAAGAAAACATATTTGATAGAGACAGAGTTCTCCTTTTTGGCTCCCCTTTGGCCAGAGAAGGGCCTTGAGAGCTTCAGAGTTCAAAGAATGCTGTTGTCATCTTCTCAGGTGTTTTTCTTTTAACAGTAATCATCAAAGGGTCTTTACCTCATTTTTTATCCTTTTCTAAAGCTACTTAAGCTAACTGACTAAAATGATTTTCAACTGATAATTTTGGAAGGGGGGAACATAGCAAGGGACTTGAGGTAAAGAATCTTTACTGATTTCCTCAGGGAGCCAGAATTATATCAGGAAAATACAATCTTGTTCTACATATTCTAGGGTCTGAGACTTATGTGTGAGAGTGGGAGTGGGATAAACTCCCTCAGAGCTTATAGGGGCTCCATATAACTAACTATACATGCAAACAACAATATCTCCTGAGCAAATATTCTTTTCTTCACACACACCTACTATCTTGATTTAGGGCCTCATTACCTGGACTACTACAATAACTTTCTGGTTGTACTCTCTGCCTCAAGTTACTTTTTCTAAGTGAATTTTCTAAAGTTCAAGTCTGATCTTATCACTCCTTCAAACACACAGACTTAAAATCCAATAACTTCCTATCATCTCCAGGATCAAATATAAAATTGTTCTGTTTGCCATTTAAATCCCTCATAAACTGGCCCCTTCCTCTCCACATACTCTCTAGGATCTCTCTACACTGGTCTTTTTTGTATGAAACACCACACTTGATCTTCTTTCCTTTTCCCCTCATTATTTCTTGTGCTGGAATCTTCCTCCTTTTTCTCCTTTCCTCTTGGCTTCATTCAAGATTCCACTCAAATTTTATCTTCTGTAGGAGGCTTTCAGAGACCTTCTGTCTCCCAGCTAGTTCATTCCCTCTGAAAATACCTTCAATTTATCTCATATGTATCCTATGTGTATTTAGTTGCTTGCTTGTTGTCTTCCCCATTAGAATGGGAACTCCTTCAGAATGTCCTTGTCATTGTTAAATCATTTCAGGCATGTCCAACTCTTCATGACTTCATTTGGGGTTTTCTTGACAAAGATGCTAGAGTGGTTTACCATTTCCTTCTCCAGTTCATTAAACTGAGGCAAGCAGAATTATGTGATTTACTCAGGATCACATAACTACTAAGTATCTGAGGTCAGTCTTGAATTCAGGTTTTCCTAACTCCAGCAGGTCTAGAAAGCTATCCACTGCACCATATCGCTGATCCTTTGATCCTTGAAATCAGAGACCTGTTTTTTACCTTTCTTTGTATCTTTAGGGAATAGCTTATTGCTGAGCAGAGTATGAACTTGACTAAATCAAAAGAAGTTAAAATAAAAATAAAGATGCTGATCGAATTCTTCTTGCAAACTAATAAAAGTGTTTCATATAATCATCATTGTGGAAGACCATCACTATCATCTTTTAAATAATACTGAAAAAAATCTCCAAAGTAGACAGAGTATCAATAAAGTTAAGCATGCTTTTAACTCTAGTTTCTTATACATTTTTTAATACAAATGTACCCAACTTAAAGATTACTCATATTTTCTAGGAGTTTGTTGAAAATTCAGTATTATGAAATAGATAAGTTAAGGTATAGTAATTCACATCATAAAAAATTGCTTACTTCATACAGGTATTCAGGGTTTCTTTAAACAGGAAATTTCTTGACTTATTTGAATTGATTAAATGTATTTAAATATATTAATATGCAATCATTCTCATAAATACACATAATTGCCTGGAATGGAATTTATACTCAATAGCATGCAAATTAATGGAAAACAATCCTCCATTAGTTTTGCTATTGGGAAAAAATAGTCTAACAAAACTACAAATTTGATCATTACAAATAAATATATATATATATATGTATATATGTATGTATGTATAGCTATATGCTAAGGTGTAATAGTTGAATGTTCAAATTTCTTAACTCTGATAATTCAAAAAAACTCATGGTGAAGGTATAACTGAACTAAACTATAGATACTTAAAAAATATAACTCTCTGCTATCTTCCATTGAAAGTCACCTGGATCCTGCCTCTGATATTTCCTAGTCATGTGATCCTTGACAAGTCGCTTTACCTTTCTCAGACTCATTTTTTTCATCAGTAAAATAGGGATAATAATAATCACAGTTGTTCAAAGAATTAAATGAGATAATACATGTGAAATGCTTTGAAAAAGTCTAAGTGCAGTGTGTGTTGTTAGCTATTATATTATTCTATTCTCTAGCCCCAACTTGATAGTGAAACTAAAATGATACTTGTGACTAAAATCTATAGGAGAAGGTGGACAATTAGGAAAAGAGCAGATCTGGAAATTCATATAATTTGTGGTTTAGGCTGTTCCTATCTCTAAAAATCAAGATTCTTTCCCTCTGCTGCTCCCTTTTCTTTCTCTAAGTTTGAGGAGAGACTTCTTAGAACCATGTGCAATGTTGTGAGTTGAAATTTATCACAAACATAAACTTCCTGAAGCTCTTCTGAGTCAAACAGGTTTTCTAATGCTTAGGGGATGTAGATATAAAAATATTCCCCACCTTTTAACCATCTTCTATACTTAATGGAATTAGAACATTTAAGAATTAAAAAGGGAAACTAGAAAATCCACTGGGAGATAAAACTATAGACTGATCATTAGGATAAATGCTTAGTATTGTTTGTCCAATAGTCAGTCAAAAGAGGTTTGGACGCAGTTAGCCACAATCATTTTGCCTTTTCCTTCTTGTAATGATAATAATGATGATGATGATGATGATGATGATGATGTGATGTTTACATAACATGTTAAGCACCCTGCTAAGCACTCTACAATTATTTTCTTATTTGATCTTCACAGGAGCCCTGGAAGATAGGTGTCATTATTTCCCCTATTTTATAGATGAGGAAACAGATTCAAATAGATGTTAAATGACTTGCCTAGGATCACACAGAGTCTCAGGCTAGATTTGAACTCAGTTCTTCCTGATCCAAGACCCAGTTTTATCTTCTGTGCCAGTTAGCTACCCCACACCCAGTAATATTCATTTAGGAATTGAGCGGTTAAGATTCTACTTAGGTTTTTATGAAATTGAACCACATTTTTGGTCCCATTTGTTTACCAAATTCTTCCTGATTGACCAACTAGAATGAGATAATACTAGAGCTATCTCTAGTATTTAATACATAAATTATTGTCTTTTACCTTAAGATTTCTTATTACATAATAAAATATAGCATAGATCACAAAATTTTAGGCTACAAATTTCTATTATCATAGGGCAACTTTTTTGAATTCATTTGGACCAACCAATTGCTGTGGTCAGTATAAAATCCAAGAAACATCTCCAAAAATGCAACCCCTTTTGAAACTTAACTGGAAGTCCTCAGGTTCTGCATGTAACATTTGCACATACTCCCATGCTTCCCACTGAACATTTAAATGGGTTGAAAGTCCAACAGACACCTTTTCTTAGATTCATAAATAGGCTCCCACCTCATATTAAAGGTCTGAGTTTAATTTGTTTAATATTCCCAACACTAACGATGCCTATTTAAGACATCCTTTTAAAAGTTTGTAACATTAATTTAATGGAAAAATGCCAATACCACTCTAAGAACTCTATTAGATTTTCTCCCTGTTAAATTAATGTTACTAACTTTTAATGGATGTTGTAATTAGATGTTATTATTAACAGGAATATTACCCAAATTAAAATCAGACCCTGAGAGCGACACAACTTAAATTTACAAGTGCATAAAGCATTAGTATCTGGACATTATACATATAAGTCATGAGGCCAGATGGCCTAGGCTTTGTTCCCCCATAACAAGTCACATATCCAGGCCATACATAGTTCTCTAAGCATATAATGTCTGCAGAAACAGCCCAACTCTTAAGGTGCCCACTTATGAAAGGAAGTTATGGCTTCTCCACTGACTCTTGTGGAAGAAGGGAGAGAGCCATCTCCCAATGTCACACTCAATTTAAAGGGTCACTTTCAACCCGGCCTGATTGGGTTCGGCAGTGTAAAATTGATTGTTTGGGTTGTAAAGCTTGCCTGCCTTCCTAGCCAATTGGAAAAAGGAGGCCACTAAGCTGCTAGCTTATTATGAGCTAGAGAGCCGGGAACAGAAGGAATGTCATGAATTCAAAGCCACTGAGCCTGTCTTTTGGTGAATGAGGAGAAGAGACAAAGTTCCATTTTTGTGTTGGAGGTAGAGCCATACTGGTGTGAGGAATACACCACACCTGGGATGCTAACAACTTCACCTTCATCAGGGATACTATTCCCCAACTGAAGAACCTGGGTTTGAAGGCTGCCAAAAACAAGAAATGGGACTTGACTCAAAAGTTTCAATTGCTCTGAAATCTTTCCTTTTCTCCAAGTCATCTCCTCATCAGTTCTCCCTAATAACAATGTAAAAGAAACTTTTGTTTTTACAAATAACTTCATAGGTACCTTTAAAATAATAATTATTATTGCTGTTATTATTAATTCAAAGCAAGAAGAAAGCTAAGTCCAAAGAAAGTCAGAATAATTGAATTAGAGGACATAAGCACTTTGTCTTTGAATCTGAAACTGGTCTGAAAGTTATGGACAATTCTGAGAGGACAAGGAAGTCATGGATAAATGAAGTGCTTTCAATTCAATTTGACATTTACATGTGAACATGGTAATAGGAATATAGCAAAGTTTCCTTAAGACCTTGCTTCTATAATAATCTAAGTCATCTAGATCATACTTCATATATATATATATATATATATATATTATATATACTCTCGAGTCTCACAACCATCTTCTTTAGTGCTATTAACTCCATTTTAAAGATGAAGCAACTAAGGTGAAAAAAGGTTAATTAGATGACCTAAAGCTAGTATATATTAGAAGCGGAAATCCAATCAAGCTCTTTTAAAGTCCAGGTCCAATGTACTGTCTACAGTTAAATTACCACTACAATCTAATGAGGGGGATGGGGGAATGGCACAAACTAGTCTATGAATAATGTGTCATAACTCTGTTATCATAACAGAACGAAGAGGTAGGTAGATGAGATCTGAGAGTGAAAACTGCCATCTGTGATGGATTATAAGGAACATATAATGGAAGAGGTAGTTTTAGTTTTAATTTTAAAAGATGGAGTAGTGCAAAAATCAGACTTCCAGGAAAGACATTCCAAGCATAGAATCCATACATTGCTCCAAAAAGAACAAAGGTAAGAAAATGTTGCATACATTCAAGAACAATGATAAGTCTGGTTTGCCCAGAGGATGGATCATGAAGAAGACCCAAACCTATATTAATAATGTTATCTTTTACTACTCTTAAGTCATATACTTAGTTACACAAACAAGACTTTTCACTATGGCCCAAATATGTCTCTGTGAAATAGTGAAAATAATAATAGTACATATCAATATTTATATATATGTATATTTATTATATGTACAGCTAGGTGGCATAGTAGAGTGCTGGGTCTAGTGTCAGGAAGCCCTGAGATCAAATGTGACCTTAACCACTTACTGGCTGCATGACACTGGACAAATCACTTAAACCTGTTTGTCTCAGGTTTCTCATTTGTAAAATGAACTGGAGAAAGAAATGGCAAACCACTCCAGTATCTTTACCATGAAAACCTTAAGAAGGGGTCACAAAATTTGGACACAACTGAACAATATTATATGTATATATATATATAATATATATATATATATTATATATATATACGTATATATGTATATATGTATATACATATATTTATATGAGTGCATATATAATAGTATTCATATATATATATATATATATGGTATATATGGTACATTACTTCTCTAATTCCTCAGTTTTCATCTCTATCAAAAGAAGAGTTTAAATTATATGAGCTCTAAGATCTCTTCCACCTCTCCATAGGATGGATAATTAGCTCTTTTTATTCTCCACAGAGGTTTTTGGAAGAAAAAGAAAAAGAGGGAAAAGAAATTTGCTTCTAGAATGCCCAAACAAGACAATATTCTCTTAAATTTTCAACAACTAAGCTACACAGGCAACTTTCTTTAAAACCATTGATAAATAAAGGTCTCAGATTCTTTTAGAGTTTGCCTAATTTTAAGAGTGCCAATGCCATACAAACATGTGTTGTTATGAATTTGTAGGAGAACAGGATTGTGATTAACCATCATATTCCTATTTAAAAGTCAGTGCCAAAGAGCAATAATAATGTGAAGATGACATTGATACAGAACAGGCCAGGTAACTGAGATCTTTGGGAATGATGGAAATCACAAGAGATTATTTCATGATTATTTAATTGTCTGGTATTTTCTTTGGCTTTGATTGTACAAAACACAAAGACTACTAAAAGGAATGGCTTCATTTTTTACTGGGAGAGGGAAGTGCACAATGGTCAGAGCTCAGGTTTTGGAATCAGGAAGACCTGAGTTCAAATGAAGCCCCAGGAACTTAGGAACTATGTGACCCTAGGCAAGTCAATTTTTGTCTACCTCAGTTTTCTCAATTATAAAGTAGAAATAGTAATAGCACAACCCAGAGTTGATGTAAGGACCAAATGAGTGAATATGTGAAAAAAAGTACCTGGCATATAATAAGTTCTAAATAAAACCTTGTTTCCTCCAGTCCTTCAAAAGGATTTGCATGCAAGTCAACCAAAAGTACTCAGCATCCCAGAACCTGAGATCATTAAGGAATACCAGTCACCATCTTGTTACTGACCCAAACAAGAATCTCTTCTATCACATCTCTAAAAAGTTGTTTACCAGACTTTGCTGAAAATCCTCTAGTGAAATGGGACTCTGCCTCCTGGGGCAGTCATTCCATATTGGAACTACTCTAATTGTTAGAATTGTATATTTCAATATATCATAAATCTTTCATTCTCCTTCATCTTATTTTCTTCTCTTTGGAATTAAGCAGAGAAGTCTAGTCCATTTTCTACACAATAGATTTGTAGTATTTGATGGTTTCCATCACATGCTGGGTTAAAACTTATATTGGAAGCCAGCTGTAGTGGCATTCTCCTGTCATCCCTTCTAATAGGGATAAATAAGGAAGATGGGACTTCTGATTTCAGGGATTTTCAGATTGTGTCAATTGTGTGTCTGCAATTTTGTGTCTATCACTAGTGTAGTTAGGGTTAAAAGTTGAGGGCTATCTGACTAAAATGGGAGAAAGTGACCCAGGAGAAAAAAATGCAGGTTAAAGTTATACACTAATCAATTGTGGGATCAGGTCCCTGGTTAGCCATTACACTTTTAACCTGGGAGAGGCAGGGGTCTCAAAATTAAGTAAACTCAAAAATCATGAATTGGAATCCTATGACCCGGGTTGCCAAAATTATTCCAATCCAGTAGCATCCCAGACATGCATTTGAAACATGAACTGCTTAAAATGCTCTATCACTCAATTATGCAATTAGGCCCAATGATATTAGCACATATATACAGAAAGGACATTTTTATTTTCATCTTTAAAAGAGGAAGATTTTTTAAATCCTTTTCAAAAAATTAACTCAAAGTCTCATAGATATTTTTAGAGAAAGGGAGAAAAACTAATTTCAGATCTGTGTTTTCATAATTATAAGGAATTCAAGATATGAGAATTCCTTCTATAGAGATGGAAAAGCAGCTTCTCAGTAATTTAGCACTCTAAACTTTAGAATCTAAAGAGTTGCCTGAGGACCCTGAGAGTTTTTGACTTGTTCAGGATCATAAAAGTAGTATATGATCAAGTTAGGGCTTGAACTGAGATCTTTTAGGGACCCTATCAACTACATCATGCAGTCTCCAAAAATAATAAATAATACAAATACATAGCTATTTTTCTTTGAGCCACATTATGTGATAAAACAAGGAAACAAAAACACATTCCTTCCTACTTTGTTTTCCTCTGGATAAATATTAAAAATCAGTTGGTATTTCCCCTTAGGGTACAATAACTGAGACCAGGATTATTTCCCTCAGAATTGTTCCATGTGAATCCCAGAATGGTTGGGGATTTTAAATTTGCCACAGCAAATTGACAAAATTGATAATCTACATGTGGATGATCAATATTAAACTCCTTCCAATAGCCTTAATTAGTTTAAGAAAAGCCAATTACGTTCATCATATATTCGACATATTTGCTAATGAACTACTTCTTCCCAGTTTGCAGAAGCAAACCAGAAGGGAGGCTTTGTTCTAACATAGACCTCAAGTTCTAATATGTCTCAATGACCAAAGCAGATCAGTATTTCGAGAGGGAGCTCATTTCTCCATGAATCCTATTCTTTGTCAACTTCCTTTGAGTAGTTTATTGTTTGTTTCATGAGGGTAAGAGAGAAGCTATAATCTCTTTATCAAAGGAAATGGCAGCCAAGAATAGTGTAAATAATAGTCATCACCAGTCGAGGTGTGTCAGTCTCCAGGCTCCAGGTGCCTTTCTTTAGTGACATTGCCAGTCAGTCACAGCAGAAAGAATGGTGGTATTCAACAGAATAGCCAAACTAGATCATTCTTTATACCCAGTTAAACAACAATCCCCCCATAAACAAAAACAGATACACACATACACACACACACACACACACACATACACACACACACACACACACACACACACACACACACACACATACACAAAGACTGCAATTGTACCTCTGACTAGAAAGCATAAATGCAATCCATTTATATGTCTTTCAAAAAGCACCTCACAGACTCTTCACAATCATAGTAGTTACTTTAAGGAATTATTAACAATGTTCACATTAAATATTCTGATCATAACAAGCCATAACTTCCACTGGGGGGAATCAGTTTTGATTCTCCACAATTATTTTTTTTCTTATTTTAATCACAGGAACTAAATAAACTATTCAGAATATACAATCAAATGACATACAAAAATTAGCCCAAGGCAATAAACGCATCTTCCTTGTGTATACATTATTTTGATTCTGCCTCTCAGGAGCTTTGTTCTTAGTCTTTTCAGAAATGCTTATTTCAAATATGAGTTAACTTAGCTCACAGATTTCCATTTTCTTCCATTGACATGGAACAATCCTTGAGTCTCAACATGTGGAAACATTTATCTTTCTGTCTTTCTGTCTGTCTGTCTGTCTATCTACCTATCTACCTAGCCATCTATCCACACATCCAAACTAAATGATTTCCAGGGTCATATATGGTGCAAGGGGAAGATGTTCCCCACTCCAGGTTTAGATCATCACCCTTATATGGATTTCTAAACTATTTGACACATAACCATATGATTCATATAAAACATCTATTTAAGTTCCACTCAATATACTGATGGTCTTCCTCTTGACATCATGTGCCTATTAGTTGCCTATTATTCTTGCTATGCATGATCAGCATATTTTTTCCATTACTAAATCTCACTGATAATATCTTTTACATTATTTTTCCCATGCAATTCTTAAGTCTACTTAGTTCGATCAAGAACTTTGTCATTGCCCTTTGTAAAACTTTCAATTTAATTAACTGAGAAGTTAAAAACATGAGATTTTGTTTCCAGAAAAAATGTGAAAAGATTAATAAGTTGTCCTATTTGCATACTGATAAAACTAGTCTGGTGTGTAAGCCATATTACTTCATATCAGTATCAGTATGGATAATAAGCAATCTTCATTCAAAGTAAGGAAAAGTGAGTGGGGAGAAAGGACCTAGAAAAGGGAAAGATCAGAATAAATAAAACTAATGTATGAGATGGTATCTGAGCTAAGATTTGAAATAAAGTATAGATTTTTAAGAAGCAGAGGTGAGGAGAGAGGATAGCCCAGAAATGAAATGTAGTGTGTTTACAAAACAGTAAAATCAGTTAATTTGGCTAAAACATAAGAGGAAATAATGTATAATAAATCTGGAAAGTTCCAGTTAGGAACTAGATTAGGAAGATCTTTTAATAGCAAAAAGTGGGGTCCTTATTTGATTCTATAGAACATAGGGGAAATTATAGCAATTTGAGTGAGGGAATGCTTTAAGAAAAATCACTTTGGTAATTTGTGGATAATGGATTGAAAAGGGGAGAGATATGAGGCAGGATGACCAATAAGTTTGTAATATTCTTGGCAAGATCCAGAGTATCATGGTGACCATGTGTCAGGAAAGTAATAAATGTGAGATATATGGTGGAGGTAGATTCAACAAAAGTTGGCAACCAATTAGAAAGGAGAAAGATGGAAGAGCAGAGGATGACCCCAAGGTTGTATACATAGTTGATGGAAAGGAGGGTGATATCCCAGAAATAAGGAAGTTGGAAAGTGAAGTGTGTCTAAGCTAAAATATGATTTTTATTTGATACATTCTGTTTGAGATACCCTATGAGAAATACAATTCAAAATGTCCAATGGGCATTGGGTAACAAAAAATTGGAACTCAGGAGAAAAACAAAGGATAGGTGTTTAGCTCTGAGCATCATAAGGATAGATAATCCCTTAAATTCTAATGCATTTGCTGAAAGGAGAGACAGAGGGTCAGAGAAACAGAGCTAGAGAAAAAGAAAGAGACAGAGAGACAGAGAATATTTAGACAGCATGGTACAGTAGAAAAAGCAAAGGTTTTGTAATAAAAGGATACAGATTAAAATCTCAGCCTAGCTATTTAGATATATTTCTAGGCCTTTAAGATCACTTTCAGTTCTAAATTTATAATCAGATTATCAACAATTAAAAAAAAAAAAGAAAAGACCATCCAAGACAAAGACTTGGAACACAGTTCCAATTAGGAGCAAGATTGGATGATGTTGGTGATGTAGCAAAATAACCACCAGATAGGAAGAAAGAACCAAGAGAGAACAATGTCATGAAAACCCAGAGAGGAGAGAACAATCAAAAGAACAACTGTATAAAAAGCTGCCAAGTAATGAAGAAGATTGGTGACTTTGGAAAGAGCAATCTCCAGTCCTCTGTTAAAAGGGAGTAATAGTGGAGGAGGCTTAAAGAGTGAAAGGGAGGTTTGAAAGAGTATATATTAGCAATGAGATAGTCTATTAGAGAAGAGCAAGAAAGAGAGAAAAAAAGTAAAGAAATGCAAGCAAGCAAGCAAAACAAGTCCCTACCTTCAAGGAACTTAAAATTTAATGTAATTTGTCTGTAAGTATACAAGCATATACATATCTATCAAACTATCTATATCTATATAGATGGATATTTACATCCCTGCCTTCAAGGAGATTGCAAAATCCTACAATATTATGTAAGTTTCTATACACACAGAGAGGATTTTGAAAGCCAGAAAAGGGAGGGAAAAGGAAGGACAGCTCACCAATCAGCGCTTGGGTCCCAGGAATAAGATTTCCATTTTCAGTTGGAGAAAGAGGTAGGTGTGTGAGTTGTATGGCTTCGATCTTTATACCAATAAAAGACCAGCTGGAATTATGTAACACAAATTCATGATAGATCTAGTCTGTGCCATTGCCAAAATTTTCCTAATACCATTCAGCAACAAGTGAGCAACAAAGAACAAAGAAAATGCATTTTGGAAACAATCCAAAGTTGGAATTTGACAAGGTATAAACAGTATTAGGACAAGGGATTCACTCTAACTGTTGGATTCGTTATAGCTAGAGGATTGTTGTCCAACAGAGAGGGCACAATCCAGGTAACATAAATTTGTAGTACATCCAATTGGCATAGTTGGGTGACTTCCTCCAGTGTATTCAGCCAACACACAAATCTGGAAGTGGCTCCAGTATCAGTATCCAGGAATTCTTGGTAGAATTGAAATAATTTCTGTTATTTTTGGTTACTTTGTTCATGATTCTCTATATCCGTGCCTCTTGATTCTTGTGTTCATGGTTTATGGGCATGAGACTTCTGCATATTCTACATGTCTTTGAAATCCTTTGTTTCAAATCATGTTTGCCAATAAATCCATTGTCCTCTACTACAGTCATTTTTCCACTGATGTCACTAAGCATAAATTAATTTGGGTAGATTCTGCAAAGGTTTTCTCTTCTTTTCTTCTTTATTATCTGCAACAGATATGAAATTTAAAAGTACAATTATTTTTATCCTTATTTCAAATGCTTATCACAAGTCCTGCAATACAAGATGAACAAATGTTCCATGAAAAGAAGTTTTTTGCTGCCTTTCAATATAAAGTGAAACTAACTGCATCCTTTCCTGACTTTACTTCTCTAAGGAAAACTTGTAAGCTGTCCTCTCATATCACGGCAATTTCATTTTTGTCTTCTGTCTTCATTTGAATGAGAATGTCAGGCTCAACTTTATTCAGTGCTCCAACTAGTATGTCCACTCCTGGACACTGGAAAAGAATTTCACATTGTACCAATAACTAAATTAATATGCACAGGTTATTTTTAAGTCACTCCCCTTTCTTCCCATCTACCAAACACTCAATGACACTATAAAAACAGAAGAGTCTGTAGAGAATTGTGTCCAGTTTTTGTTATTATCAATGTTATTATTTGTTATTATTATTACTATATTTCACTGTTTCATGAATTGTCATGGCCAAAGAATGCATGACTGTGTGACAAACCTATTGATAATAAATACCTCAGTATCTAGCTAGGCTAATAAAGGAGATTTGGATTCTTGTTGAAATCATACTGAAGCTTTTCAAGAAAAATAAACATAACAAGAACTTGGGATTCAGGGTTACTCTACCACATGGTCAGGTAACAGCTTAGCACTTTGTGGAAAGGGCCAAATACATAGTTTAAATGTAAAACCATTATACCATCATGAATGTTGATTCTTTTTAATAACTATACTGGATAGAGTATACTGTTTTCTTAAGCCAATTGATTTCAAATCTATTATGATAATCATTTCCATTTGCTTGCATTTTTTCTCAGTGTGCCTGCATGTGTGTTACATGACTGTAAATTCCACTTGGAGCAAGGTGGACATTTTCAGTTGATGGTACTCTTTCTAGAAGCTGTTTATTGTGTTATAGTTTTCATTTTTTCTTTTAATTATTTATTTAAAATTTAATTTATTTATTTTTATGGTTATGTGTAAAGATTATTTTCAACATTCACTTTTGAAAAGTTTTCTCTCCACCAACTTTTACCTCCCTCTACTTAGAATAACAAGTAATCTGATATAGGTTATATATGTACAATTATATTATACATATTTCCATATTGATGATGATGATTTTTTTGTCCCTTGTTTTGAAGAAAATCATGACATGCACATAAATTGAATTTGAGTGATGGAATGCTGTGCAAAGTCACCAGTCTCACTTTTTTTCTGTAAGTCATCTGGGTCCAGTGGCCATAAATGAATCAGGATGACTGAAGATAGAACTGGATGCAAGGCAATGAGAGCTAAGTGATTTGTCCAAGGTCATATGCTAGTAAATGTATGAGACTGAATTTGAACTCAGGTTCTCCTGACTTCAGGATTGGCAGTCTGTCTACTGCATTATCTACACATATTTCCATATTAGTCATACCATGAAAGAAGAACCATAACAAAAAGTGCAAAACCATGAGGAGGAAAAAGCAAAAAAAAAATTTTTTTTAAGGTGAAAATAGTATGCTTTGTTCAGCATTCAGATTCCATAGTACTTTCTTTGGATGTACACGGCATTTTACATTGTAGGTCTTTTAGAATTGTCTTTTAAGGGGCAGCTAGGTGGCATAGTGGATAAAGCACTGGCCTTGGAGTCAGGAGTACCTGGGTTTCAAATCCGGTCTCAGACAGTTAATAATTACCTAGCTGTGTGGCCTTGGGCAAGCCACTTAACCCCATTTGCCTTACAAAAAAAAACCTAAAAAAAACCCTAAGAATTGTCTTTTATTACTTATTTTTGAGAAGAGTTAAGTCTATCATAGTTGATTATTGCACAGTGTTGTTAAGGTATACAATGTTCTTCTGGATCTGTTCACTCAGCATCAATCTATGTAAGTTTTTCCAGATTTTTCTGAAATTATCTGTTTGATATTTCCTATGGAGCAATAACATTCCATTATAATCATATACCACAAGTTACTCAATTATTTTCCAATTGATGGGCATCCCCTCAGTTTCCAATTCTTTGCCATATAGGGCTTCTAAAAATATGGGATTTGTATCTTTGTTTTATAATCTTAAGACAAAACCAAAAAAGTATGAGTGAACCCTTTGTCATTGCTGTGTCTATATTTCTATGTCAAAACCATGAGCAGTGATGATGTTAGGCTAGGAGAAGGCACTTGATGTGTGCAAGAATGACTTCGGGAGATAGGCAACTTTAAAGTAATCTAGGCAGTATTTCTCATTTCCAAAAGTCAACTTTGTGTTGTTCAATTATTTCAATTGTGTCCCTCCTTGTAATATTTTTTTGGCTTTTCTTTGCAAAGATGTTTCCTTCTTCAAATCATTTTATAGATGAAGCTAAGACAAAAAGGGTTAAATGACTTGCCCAAGACACACATTAAGTAAGTGGCTGAGGTCAGATTTGAATTCAGGAAGATCAGTCTTCCTAACTTTAGCTGTGGTCCTCTATCCGGTGTAGATTCAGTCTAATTTATATTCATATATAAAGGACCTCCTCATATATCAAAGGTCTGGAGTCATTCTCAACTCACTAGAGATATCAAATAGACTTCACTAACTACATTTCTATAAGCATGAGGGATCCTAAAAATGCTATGCTTATCATGCCAATAGAATTTTTATGATTCATGGCAAATAGGTATTTGCATGGCCAACAGGTATTTCAGGATTGCCTTAAGACATGCATTGACTGAAAGAGAATGAAAATTTCCCTTTTCCTGGGGAGACCAGAGTTGGATTTGTGCTCTTCTTCAAAGGGAATCTAAGAGACCAAGGCAAGAAATGACTTTCTACTTTCATTTGTCCTAAGGCAATCAGTAAGTGAAAGGTCCAGAGGTTCACCAAATCACTGAATTTTAGTGGACTGCTAGATCAATATGAGTCAGCAGTATGATATAGTAACCAGGAAAGAGATAGCAATTGCAAGTTTTATTGATAGGCTTAGTGTCAAATTTGAAGGAAGAAATAATCTCATTATGCCCTCTCTTGGTAACCACATTTGGAGCATATTATTTAGTCGTGGACACATTTTAGGAAACAGACTGGTGATCTAGAGACTATGCAGGGAAGAGTGGTTTCAAAAATTTTGAAGGTTCTGGAGTTGTATACATTGAAGGAAGTTGGAATTTTTAGCCTGGGTCAGAGGGAAGGGTGGAGGAGGGGTAGAGAAGACAGAGAGAGAGAGAGAGAGAGAGAAGAGAGAGAGAGAGAGAGAGAGAGAGAGAGAGAGAGAGAGAGAGAGAGAGAGAGAGAGAGAACATGACTGCTGTCTTCAAGAAGAATTAATATTTGTTTGACTTAGAACAAATACAAGATATTCCCCAAAATCTTAGTGCATTTTCAAACTTAAATAACATTTTATAGCTTTAAATTTTAACAAGATTTTGGAGACACTATTTAAAAACATACAGTATTATCATAGGCTTCCTCTGAAGGCGAATTTCCTCTCTCTGAAGGTCCTTAAAGAAATCTAAAGGAGTATTTGATGAGAATTTGAAAGGGGGAGTTTTTATTCATATGTGAAGTGGACTACCCTGTCTCTGAGGTAATCTCTAACTCTGAAATTTTGTGTTTTGGTCATCTGGTTTTACAAGTTGGAAAACAATGGTTCAAAGATATAGGTGACTTGTCCAAGTGAACTGGGACTAAAGAAAAGTGGATAGTAAAAGACTCCAATGAGTTAGCTACCCAAGAGCTATAGACTAGAGTGTGAAAAAATTAGCCTTTGGGGTAGCTAGATAGCACAATGCTTAGAGCACCAGTCCTGGAGGCAGGAGGACCTGAGTTCAAATTCAGCCTCGAACACTTAAAAATTACCTACCTGTGTGATCTGGGCAAGTAACTGAACCCTATTACCTTGCAAAAACAAACAAACAAACGAATGAATGAATGAATAAATGAATGAATGAATAAATAAGTAAACAAACAAATAAACAAACAAATAAACAGAATTAACCTATTTATCCACCAAATATGTTCTACATATTATTATTCCCATGACTATTGATGCTATTAAAAATAATATCATAAATGTAGCTATTTAACTCACTTCCTTGAGCTTACCTTGGCTTCCTCAACTGTAAAATAGGGATGATATGAACATGTACCTCACAGAACTGTTGTGAAGATCAAATGAGATTTTTGTAATGCATTTAAGATAATGCCTAGCATTTAGGAGGTATTTAATAAAATGTTTTTTTCTTTCCTACCCCACCCCACCCCCAATCTCATCAAATCTACTTTATGCTGGCAATTAAACAGTGATCAATTGGATCAATTAATCATAATCCAGAAGCAGCATGATATGCTATAGTTTTATAAACCCAAAACATAAACTACTGGGTCAAGGGCTCGTAGACTTCATAAGAACTACCAAGAGAAGTGGAAAGTAAATGTCAGAAATCAGATTTAGCTCAACGTCTTACACCCTATGTCACAAAAAATTCTATATGCATGTTTAAACAAAATACAAATAATTCTGATGAGAAAAATGGAAGGAAATATATATTTAACACTGATTTCTATATGAAAAATTCTAAACAAGGGATAGAGTGATCATAAAGAGTAAAATAGACTTTAATGGTGTACATCTTTTAGACTGATGTCTCTTGAATAATCAGGTATTTTATTGAGGAAGTCTGGTGATATTCTGGTCATAAATCTAACTGATATAATATAATTTATAAAACAAGCATCTGGAGGACCTTATAATCTGGAGTCTATTTGGTCTCTGCAGTAGATTATTTCCATGATTGACAAACACCTTTAGTAAGCAAAATTGAGGATACAGTTTCTTAATTTTCTTTGTTCAATCTAGTTCATCCCAAAGCCCCATTCTAATAATAATTTTTAAATGAGTAAATTAAAACACAAATAATTACAAAGAAAACTGAAAATAATGAAATAGTAATTATTTAAGACTTACTGGTTCTATTTTAATTTTTAAAGTTAATATGAAAACATTTGTATACAATTATTATTGGTGTTATATTAATCAATAAATCTATGATTTTAATATAAGATATCTATATTTTTCTCTAGCTTTTATAGTGCTTCTTTATAATAAAAAATGTGGTCTTATATTCAGTACTTTTCAATCATTTTATATGAGTATGATTTGAAAAAACTACCATCTTTCTCATGTTGAAAATTCCTTAAATATACCACATGGTTCTTTCTAGTTAAGCTTTTCTAAAGTTGAGAAATAATAATAATAGCTGGTATTTATTTATTACTTTAAATTTTGTCAAATGCTTAAAAATGGTAGCTCATTTGGGTTAGTAGTTACACATTCTCTAAGCCAACATTTATGGGATATTAATTTTTTTCACATTCTTGTAAATTTTTAACCTAATATATCATATAATATAATCTCTAAATACTTTTAAGTTAATGTTATCTCCACTAAAATGACAAAAAAAGGGAAAATGATCAATGTCAGAGAAAACCGGGATTCCAGTGCACTGTTGGTGGAGTTGTGAATTATTCCAATTATTCTGGAGAGCAATTTGGAATTAAGTACAAAGGGCAATAAAACTATGCATACACTTTGATCTGTCTATATTGCTAATATGTCTATATCCAAAAGAAATCATAAAAAGAGGAAAAGACCACACATAAAAAAAAAACTTTATAAATTTGGGAATGGTTGAACACATTATAGTATATATGAGTGTGATGGAATTGGATGGTTATTGTCCTTTGTTATCAAAGAAGACCAAAATGACATCACTATGTTTGAGACAAATTATAATATGTCCGATTGTGGCTGATTAGACCAATATGAGCTCGGAATGTTCTACCACAAGATAGGCACAAATAGACAAATAGTCCAGGTGAACACCTGGAGTGCTTACTCTAAACTTTTACATGCATACATATATATACATATATGTATGCATGTATGTATGTATAATGTTTCTTTTGAGTTGCTTCAATTCTGCCTTCTTCACATCATGCTGGGTGGTCCTGTACCAGCGTCTCTGCTGTATAATCAATTCTTTTTTATGTTTTTAAAGTTCATCCATTTTATTTTATTTTTTAACATTCATCCCTATGTTTATGTTATACAATCAAGAGGCATTCAGGGTGTCCCAGTATCACTTCTTCTAACCTCTTTGTGAAGGCTTGCTCTGTGTGAATTCTCCATAAAATAGTCTTTTTGGCAAGTGTACATCTGGCATTCTAATGTAGTCAGTCCATTGTGGTTGCATTCTCTGTAGTTATGATGGTAGTTTGGCTCCATAAAAGTCCTCAATGTCTGGTATTTGTTCCTGCCAGGTTATCTTCAGAATCTTCCTAAGACAATTTAAATGGAAGCAATTCAGTTTCCTGACATGGCACTAGAAGATTGTCCAGATTTCAAAGGCATATGGCAATGAAATCAGCACAGCAATTCTGTAGACCTTCAATTTAGGGGTTAGTTTAATACCTCTTTTCTCCCTCACTTTCTTTTGGAGCCTCCCAAATATTGAGTATTTCTGGTAATGCTTGTGTCAACCTCATCATTAATGTGTACCTCCCTCAAAGGACACTGTCAAGTCCACAGAACTCAAAAGTTCTTCATTTGCTATAATCAATGATTCCACATATGAATGGTGTGATGCTGGCTGATGGAGCATCTATGTTTTCTTGGTGTTGATTATTAGACCAAAACTAGTACAAGCAGCAGAGTATGGATCCATACTTTATTGCATCTCAGTTTCAGAGGCTGCATTGAGTATACAACCATTCATAAACAGAAAGGCATACACCAACACTCCCTCCACTTTGATCTTGGCTTGTAGTCTTTTCACATTGAATTTGCCATCAGTGTGGTAGCTGACTTTGAGGTCATGTTCATTCTCAGTGAAGGTGTTTGATAATATGGCTGAAAACATCTCACTAAAAAGCATGAGAGCTAGAACACTTCTTTGTTTCACTTCCTTAGTGATTGGGAAATCTAGAGAGCATTGTCCACTATCCAAGCATGCCCTCATGAAATTGGTATCCAATACTGATGAATTTCTCTGGGCAACCAAATTTTGACATAATTATCCATAAACTCTCATAAACTGACAGTACAAAAGATCTTGGTCAGATCTTTAAATGTTGTAGTTTAAATGTTTAGTTCCTGGTATTTTTCCTAGAGCTGTCTTGCAGCAAATACCATATTGACTATTCCTCAACCCTTCTGAAACTACATGGGCTCTCAGGGAGGTAACTATCTTCCAGGTGAAGGACCAGCCTATTGAGAAAGACTCTGGTAAGAATCTTACCAGCAATGGCTAAAACAGAAATAGCCCTGTGATTGTCACAGGACAATCTATTCCCTTTACCTTTTTAGAGATGGACTATTGAGGAATCAATGGATTTCTTGGGACAGAATGGTCTTCATGCCATATAACTTGGAAAATTTCAGTTAGTTCTTGGATAAGCAATAGAACCCCTCCCCCCACCACCTTTGTAGATCTGAACTGGAATAGACTCAGCACCAGGTTATTTGTCACTTGAAAGGAGCCTAATGGCATTCAAAACCTCTTCTTCCTTTGGAACTTCAGTTAGGGACTGATTGACTTCAACTTGAGGTAAATATTCAATGACTTCCTCATTGATTGATAATGGTCTTTTTTTTAGGTTTTTGCAAGGCACATGGGGTTAAGTGGCTTGCCCAAGGTGACACAGCTAGGCAATTATTAAGTGTCTGAGACTGGATTTGAACTCAGGTACTCCTGACACCAGGGCTGATGCTTTATCCACTATGCCACCTAGCCGCCCAGTTGATAATGGTCTTTAAGAACATTATGAAAGTATTCAGCCCATTTCTCTAGATCATATCCCTATCATTGATCAATGTGGATCCATCAGCACTGAGCAGTTGAAATGCAACATAGTACTTTGATCTATAAATAGCCTTCAGAGCATCATAAAAGCACTTCGCTTTGTTACTATGCTTAAAACTGAATCTCATCTGCCTTCTTAGTGAGTCAAGAGTCCTGCCTCTCTCAGCATCACTTTCACTTTACTTTTGATGTGATTAAAAGCTGCCTTCTTAGAAATGGATGAACTATCATACTGGTATAAACCCTGTGGAGTTTTCATTTTTCATTTATCAGTTTCTGTATTTTCTCATCATTTCCATTAAACCAGTCTTGGTGTTTACAGTGTTCTGGCTCAAAATAGCAATGTAGTACTGTGCACCAGATCACTGAAAGCTGCCCACTCTTTTTGTGCTCCACTCTTGCCAACTCATTTTCCCCTCCAATTTAGCAATAAACTGTTCCCATTCATAGAGACATTCTAAGTTCTTGATATTAATTCTTCTAGTAATGATTTTGCCTTGCGGCTGCTGCTTTGGTTGAATGTGAATATTTAGCTTAGAGAGAATGTGTCTGTGGTCAGTCCAGCACTCTGCACTGCACATTGCCTTTGTCACTCTCACACTCTGTGTGTCTCTTTTCCTTATAATCATATAGTCTATAAGATGCCAGTGTTTGCTATGAGAGTATATCAAGGAATTTTTATTGTATTTATTGACTTTAGGTGAACAGAAGACATATTTGTGATGAAAAGGTCATGAGATGCACAAGTCTTCAATAGTAGGTGACCACTGCTGTTGCTGTTTCCAACTCCATTCTTCCCAAGGATTCCCTGCCATTTGTGATAATCTGAGCCTTCTCTAGTATTAAAGTCACCAAGAATTATAAGATTATCCTCTTTTGGTACATTTTGGTACATTCATAAAGTTTTTCTTTAACTGCCTTAGAGTTGGTCCTGGTAGAAGCATAGACACTGATGAGGGTAGAATGGTATTTTCCTGAAAGTAACAATCTCATTGTCATGAGCCTGTTATCTACTCCTTTAGGCAGGCATTCAAGAGTATTGACTAGAATAGTTTGACTTGGTTCTAAAGCTGGACCTTCTTCCAGTGGACACCAAAATAGGTTTCTAAGAAGAATGGGGAGAGAATATACAACTCCCCTCATGTGGGAAGAGTATGAGGAAATGGAACTCTATGAGTCCAGAAATTTAAATTTAAAATACTTTTACAGAAATAAAACATATGCAACTAGATAGGTTATTTCCTTCCTGTATTTTTTTTAAGAAAGAATCTGCCTAGTACCAATTTTTAATTATATTTATTGTATTTTTCTACAAATGATTTTTATTATGCATTACTAAAATATTCTTGTTTAAGAGTAAACATAATACCCCCTCCCCCCAAAATATAAAATATAGATCCTCATGAGCAATAAAATAAAGGAAAGAGGAAAACATTTAAAATTAAAATTAAAAAAAGAAATGATAATAATAATAGGGGCAGCTAGGTAACACAGTAGATGGAGTACCAACCCTGGAGTCAGGAGCACCTGAGCCCAAATCCAGCCTCAGACACCCCACCAATCACCCAGTTGTGCGACCCCGGGCAAGCCACCCCAACTCCACTTCCCTGAAAAAATAAAAAAAACAAAATAAAATAATAATAATAATAATAATAATAATAATAATAATAATAGGGCGGCCAGGTGGTGCAATAAACAGAGCACCAACCCCAGAGTCAGGAGCATCTGTGGCCAAATCCAGCCTCAGACACCAAATAATCACCCAGCTGTGTGACCCTGGGAAAGCCACCCAACCCCATCCACCCTGTAACCCCTGCCAAAATAATAATAATAATAATAATAATAATAATAATAATAATAATAATAATAAATGTGCTTCAGTCTGTGTTCCAACACCACCAGCTCTATCGCAAGTGGATCACAATCTTTAGGATAAGTCCATCACAAAAGCTACTTCCATAATTTTCCACTGTTGCCATTGCTGATTGTAACTCCCTCCATTTGTACTTCCTCAGTACCATACACTACATTTTCTCTTTCCTTTCACTCTGTCCCTCTTCTTAAATGTGCTGTAGGGTAGCTGAGTGGCACAGCAGACTGATCACTGGCCCTGAGGCCAAGAGACCCCAAGCCCACATACTACTATTAAGGCCCAGCAACCACCGGCCGGCCCTATGGTCCCAGACAGGCCATCTAATCCCAGCCCCTTACAAGAAGTAAAAAAGAAAATGTGTTAAATCTGACTACTTTTCCTCATGGCCCACCCTCTCCTCCATCACTCACATCCCCCCATCCCCTGTCCCCCTTCTCTCCTTCTTTAGATGTCTATATCCCATTGAGTATATATATATATATATATATATATATATATATATATATATATATATATATATATGCTGTTTCCTCCTAGCCACCTCTGATGAGCATGAAGGTTCCCTCATTCCCCCTCACCTGCCCCATTCCATATCATTGCAATAGCTCGTTGTAATAAAAAAATCTTATTATATGAAATATCTTAGCCTATTCCACCTCTTTTCTCTTACTCCCATTGCATTTCCCTTTTAGCCATTGATTCCATTTTTACACCATATTTTATCTTTAACTTCAGCTTTCTCCTTTGCTTCATCTATAAAGCTCCTTCTACCTGCTCTGTTAATTGAGAAGGTTCATATGAGTATTATCAGTGTCATTTTTCTATACAGGAACACATGTAGTTCATTATCACTAAGTCCCTCATATTTTCCCCTTCTCCACCAATCTCTATGCTTCACCTGAGTCCTGTATTTGAAGATCAAACCTTCTGTTCAGCTCTGGCAATTTTAACAGGAGCATTTGAAATTCCCCTGGTTCACTGAAAGTCCATCTTTTTCCCTGGAAGAGGATGTTCCATTTTGCTGGGTAGTTGATTCTCAGTTGCATTCCAAGCTCTTTTGTCTTCTGGAATATTATATTCCAAGCCCTACGCGCCTTTGAAGCAGTTATTGCTAAGTCCTGCTAGCACAAAATTTTAAAAACCAGTGCCCTTGTGAACTATGTCATCTCCTCAGGAAATGAGTGCTTTGTTCGACAAAGAGAACGAAAAAGGAGATAATGTTGGAGCATCAGGGAAAGGGCCTGAAATCAATTTTAGCAGATTAATTTGGACAGCTGGGATGAGGATCAAGCACCTAAAAAAGGATGGGGTGGAAACAGGAGTTGGAAGAAAAGAGGAAATCCATTTTGCCTGCTTCCAAAGTGTGGTTTATAGACACCTGGATGGAGGAGAGGGGAGAGTCAGTGATGTCAGAATCAGGGCACTTTGTAAGCTAAGCTGGCATTTTTAAGTATTGGAAGAAAAGGCAGCAATTCCCCAAAGTGATAGGTAGATACTCATATAAGCAAGCAAGTGGTGGGGGAAGGAGGCAGGGATGCCACACCAATGTACCACTTTGGCTGATATGCCTTCTTAAAATGCTATCCCTGGCTCAGGACAGTACCTGAGAGAATGAAAAGTAGTCATTTTGCAAATGGTTTGAGGGGGAAAAAAGTTATCCCTGCTGGCCTAAATTGTAGTAAGCCTGAGAAATGATGATATGCTTCACTTACACTATTGGTCCTACTAACCCACACACATTCACAGACATAAAGCCTGCCCACTATAATAGTACCCACTTATGTACCCCTAAATAGCTCTTAATTTTACCACAGTTCAGAAAACAGGTAAAATTATTTCAATTTCTTTTTTTTCTTCTTTCCTTGAATACTGTTTTCTTGAGGGTGGTGAATAGATCTTAACTTGACCTGACCAAAATAACAACTACAAAACCCACACAGTTCTTCTTTAGACTCAGGCCTATGAATAGATGGTTATTTTCATGGCTGATACTGCATTTTCAAAGATTGTAGGCCCCGTATGCATACTAATAGACAAAACAGATTCACTGAGTGATTTCTATTTAATTGAACTTATGATTTCATTAATGTAGGGAGTGGTTGATGAGGAAATTCTTTCTACCAATAAAATGCTCACCTGCTCTGAATTTCACAGTCTTAGAACTATCTGGCATACTGAGATGTTAAATGTCTTTCCAGAGAGCAAATGATTAGTACCATCAGATGTTCAAGTTTTTCTGAAGCAGAAGGTCATTCTCTATTTACTCTATCCCACACTATTTCTCAAATGAATCATTATTAAAATTAAATTGTTTTTATAAGGCAAATGGGACTGGATAATAGAGATAATGGAATAAACTTAAAAGAGCATTCAGTAAATATAAATCACATTATGGCTATATTCTGCCTTCCAAATATTATTCATAACACTTGTGGAAGCTATGATTGACAATTTTTATCCATAATCTGAAAAATTTTGAATAATAAACCAGATTGTTTCAGTACACAGTCTTTTATTCCTGAGACTTAGGTCTTTGTCAAATTGGGTCATGGCACTATAAGAAAGGTCAAAGTCTCCCACAGCTTACATTCATGCATAATATGGTTCAATCATAAGGCAATCTGGGTTTCAAGATGACTAATAAAATTCAATAAAATAAAATTAGTCCATTTGATTAAATAAACACCAAGTTCCAAAATCCCTTTTAGAAAACAATAGTATTATGACACATAATAGCAATACTTTCATTTATATAATACTTTAAAGTTTGAAAAGTGTTTTAGATACTTATTTCATTTACTGAACTCTCATATACTACAAAAATATCCTTCAATAACTTACTCCATTGAGATTACTACACTAGTGCACCATTTTGAAATATCAAGATTAGGTTGTTTTGTATCTAAAAGAGAGCTCAGTATAATCTGTTCAGAATCCATTCATTCCACTGATTATTCCTAAATAAAATTAGTGGCCTGAAGATGTCAGTGCAGAAGTCAGTTTTTGTATAATTTGCTTGAAAAAATTAACTAAGACATAGCGAAACTTTAACTCACTATTTCTTTTTTGTCTTATTTCCCATCATTAAATCAATAGAGATTATTCAGCTCCCATGGCCAACAAAAGAAACCTAAAAGAAACAGTACATAATAAATGTATCTATAAAGGAAACTAAGAAAGAGACAGTGAGAAAGGAAGTCCTGTATCATTCTTCCAATAAAAGTCTGCTGCTCAGTGATAGAGTCAATCACAAGATGTTATGAGAAAAAAAAAGGAGAAAGGATGAAAAAGATATATGGTTTCTATCTCAATAACATTTTTCTAAGCAGCATGTGGATAAAGGAATATAAAACCCTTCATTTCAAAAATATCAAAGTCCCTGTATGAGACATTCACAGATTTTAAGAGAATCCTGGAAGAGATGCATAAACAAAAGGAAAACCTTAGTTCTTACAGCTCAGAAATGGAGGCTGAATTACTATTTCTTTGTATCAAAAAATACAGCATATTACAGTCAGCCCAGATTCCAGGAATAATTCTCTGAACTAAGCAGATATTTTAGCCAAAAAACAAAAAAACAACAAACACAGAGTTACATTTCAATGCATTCACTGCTTCAGCAATTTCTTAAAATCTTAAGCCAAGCATTCCACAAAACCAAAATCATGCTTCAAAAATATTTAATGATTAGGCACTTTGTCATTATAATACTAATAACTCAAAAGCATTTCCTGTTCACTCAGTAATCATTATACCCCATAGCAATTAACACCTTGCCCTTCAGACTTGGAGTTTATTTAATCCAGGATATGGTTATCACCTTGCAAACAGGAAGCACTCACAAATAATCATCTAACCATATCCCTTAGGCCCCAGGTTGCTGGGGTTCAATAGGCCAATGGAGCTATGAGTTTAGCCTTAAGAAAACTGGGCGTCAGCTTGGTTGGCATTTTCTACTGACCTTTCTTTGATAAAAAAAAAAAATATTGCAGTGTAAGAGTGATACTAGTTTATAGGCATTGAGAGTGGTTAGCAAAGGAAAACTTTATAAAGTATTTATTTACATTTAAAATCACTCTATGAAGACATACCATTTTCAGGTTGCTGGAGATGAGGCAAGAAATTTCTTTCTGCACATTTTATTTCCTGTAGCTTTCTTTTTAGGTGCTAAAGGAAAAGATTTATGTGGAGTTTGAAGTAAACCCCGATAATCCCTTTAAACTGGATAACCTTTATATCTGAAGGAACTCAGTTAATTAGGTCTGTTAATATTATGTGATATATTAGAGTGTAAAATAAAAAAATGAGGATCAAAGCAACACCAGTCAGTCCTGTTCAAGGAGAAGGCAGTGACATGAAGAAGTTCGGTGTGATTGTACCATCCCATTCATACGTGCTCAGGCTCAGAAATGTGGGAGGAGGCAATTTCTCAGTAGTGATACTGAGCAGACCTCTGTCACCACATCCTTTGTTCACATGGACTGCATAGGTTGGATGAAATGTATTTTGGCAAAGTAGCATGGACTGCTGCATCTGTTTTAGTAAGGTATACTAAGCTAAAAATGACAGCACAGATTAAATGCAATAAAGATCCTAGCACCCAAATAGCAAACAAATGGTTAAAGGGGATATTGGAGTGGAGAGATGCTGAGTTTGAAGAAAGATGATATGTGATTATTTTAACTCCTTTTTTTTCACTAAAATGGGCAGGAGATGAGTTCTATATGAGTTGAATAAGAATTGAATATAAAGCTTTTTCAAGAGAAAATTAAGAGCAATATAGATTTCTAAATATCTGGAAAAAACATCAAAACATTGGACAATAATAAATAGCAATGCTAACTGAATCTAAAGGAATAAACAAGACTGTTACTAGACCAAATTGGTTTGGTGGGTGGATGATACTCTAGAGAAGGAATTATATGCTCCTTTCTTTACTGGGAAATTTTTTTTCAGGTTTGTTTTTTTTTTTTCAAGGCAATGGGTTTAATTGACTTGCCCAAGGCCACACAGCTAGGTAATTATTAAGTGTCTGAGGTCAGATTTGAATCCAAGTACTCCTGACTCCAAGGCCAGTGCTCTATTCACTGCACCACCTAGCCACCCATACTGGGAAATTTTTGAAGAGAGTCTTTGTATCTCTAGTACCTGATACAGAGTAGGTGCTTACTAAATGGTTGTCAAAACAATGAGTTAATCAGTCAATAAATATTAAGCACCTACTATAGAAGTAGCCGGTGTCTGGAGTCAGGAAGACCTGAATTTAAATGACCTCTGTAGTTTTGTGACCTTGGACAAGTATCTTAGCCTCTGTTTGTCTCTGATCCACTGGAGAAGAAAATGGCAAACCATTCCAGTATCTTTGCCAAGAAAACTCCATACAGGGTCACAAAGGATTTTACACAACTGAACACCTGAACAATACAAAGAAAGACCAAAGATAGACTTTGACCTCAAAGGGCTTACATTCTGATGAGAAAAAAATAACACACATAAAGTTTAAATGGGGGGTGGGAGAGTGACCATCATTAGGGCATTATGAAGTTCTGCCTTGTGAGTCTTCTTAAAATAGAGGATCTGAGCAGCATATTCTGATGTCCATTCTCTACCCTCTCCAATCAAAAGGAAGGAGGGGTCAAGGAATACAGGTAACAAGGAGGTGTGAGCTTCAAATTTGATTAGATCTTGCATGAAGATGAGACTGTCTGTTTCTCTGTCTCTGATTTCAATGTCTCTGTGTGTTTCTAACATACATACTAATACTAATTCGCAAAGAAGATCCTTCTGGATACTAATATCTTGATCTTAATTTGTACATAATTATTTCCCACATTATTCCTTTGGCTCTCTAAACTTTGTTGACTATTCCTGAATTCTATTTATTTAAGGCAGTAGGGTTAAGTGACTTACCCAAGATCACACAGGTAGGCAATTTTTAATTGTCTGAGGTTAGATTTGAACTCAGGTCCTCCTGGCTCCAGGGCTGGTGCTCTATCCTCTGCATCACCTAGCTGACTCTTAGTCCTGAATTCTAGAACTTGTCAAGGTAAGACAATTTTGACTCTCTTCTTGTGAGCTTAATAAGTAAATGAACACACACTACTTACAGACCTGGTTACAAGGGATGTTTGTCTTTTGTTCTTGAAGAAGACAAGACCATGGCATCAGGGGAGGTGATGTCATGGCAAGCACATGAATTGGATTTGAATGAAGGAGTACTGTGCTAAGTCACCAGCCTCACTCTCTCCTCCAGAGTTATCAGGGTCCTGTGACTAGATATGAATTAGAATGACTGAAGATGGCCCTGAATGTGAGGTAAGCAGGGGTAAGTGACTTGCCCAGAATCACCCAGCTAGTAAATGTCATGTTTCTGACGTATGATTTGATCCCCCATCCTCCTGACTCCAAGACCAGGGTCAATCCACTGAGATTGCCTTGCATCCAAGACCATCTCCAGTCGTCCTGATTCATATCTGGCCACCGGATCCAGATGGCTCCAGAGGAGAAAATGAGTCTGGTGACTTAGCACAGTACCCCCTCACTCAAATCCAATTCATGTGCTTGTCCTGGCACCCCCTTACCAATGGGTACAAGCATATCTTTTGCAACTAGTGAAACTCTTCCTTATTATCCCTTGTTTCACTCAAGGTGACAACCATAGAGCTTGAAAATGAGAGAACATGTCTTCTCATGCCAAGGACCAGATAACAACCATAGAGCTATCCAATGGGGAAAGCAGCCTATGCCAAGAAGGAGGAAGTCTTTCAAAAGATTTTTGTTTTTGCTCCCACCTCAACCTAAGTAACCCATCAGTTTAATGTTTAAACTCAAGGGCATTAAACTTTTCAGGATGATTTCTGATTTTAAACTTACAGCAGAGGAAGAGTTAAAACTAATCCTCTGCAACAATAGATGTTGTTGGTTTCAGGGGAGGTGCTGAGGTGTATTCTTTTGATTTAACCATTTTTTCTTGATTTCCCAGAAAACTGAATTGGGATTAAACTGAAAATGAGCAAGGAAAATCAAACCACAAAACACATGGGTATTAATTACAGTTTGGAGTTATGAGTGCTTGAAGCCCATTTTTCTAGGCAAGGGACAAGATCAAGAATAGAACTGGACATCTGAGATTCACAAACCCACCCTGTCTTGCCTAGGTTCAGTGTGGGAACCAAAACATCTGCAGGAAAACATTTACAGAGACCTGTGATTTCTTCAACCATGTGTGTGGAACATATGCTTGAGAAACTGTTAAATGTAAGAGCTCATGTTGCCTTGTCAAAAACTTATAGATCAAGTGCTCCCTCTTCTTGAATATTTTTAATTGTTCAATTAGTTCCATAAGTATATTTGGAAAGCAAATCATGAGTTCATATTCAAGAAGGAGAGTACATGGAGCTGTTTGAAATTATCTTGGCTTTGAAGAAGCTGTTATTTGACTGAAATTGTAGAATGTGTCTATACAGTTTAGTTATTTCAACTAATTGCCTAGGATAGTCACTGAACTGTGTCAGTTCAGTGATGGATAGAATATGCAATTGAGTTCCTTCTCTCAAGTCTCTGTCAAATAATCAAGATACTCAAACCAGTTTGAACCCCACCATAGCTTAAATTGGAATTTTTCTTTTTTGTTGCTGGTCAGAGCCCAGATTATATATCACTAGAGAGAAATTCTCTCCACTAATGTAGATCTCTACTAATGTTGATCTGACTTAGAGACTAGAGAGACAAAGAGATTAGGGGACTTGACCAGGGTCACAAAGTCAGTTAGTACAAGAGATGGAACCTGAGTCTAGTTCTTCCTGACTCTAAGGCCAGTTTTTTACTTATATATAAATAAATAATTTTGTAAAATGTATTTAATAATAGTTACTATGTACAAAGCACATATCCAGGCACTATACTAAACACTTTACAATTATTATCTCACTTGATGCTGATAACTATCCTGGAAGGGAGATTTTTTTTTATCCCTACTTTATAGATAAGGAAACAGAAGTTAAGTGACTTGCCTAGGATCACGCAACTAGTATTGTCTGAGGTCAGATTTTTGAACAGGTCTTCCTGACACCAGGCACAGCATTCTATAAAACAGAAAATTATATACGCACACACACATATATGTGTGTGTGTGTGTGTGTAAGTGCATATACTTTGAATAATGCATATTGCATATATTAAAACACATAAATATATATATGTTTATAGACCTTTTGACTACATTGCAAAAAAGAGAAAATGAGACAATGACACTTATAACAGTAGAGAGAGGGCTATGGCTGCTGGTTAAGTCCATTAACAAAACGGAACGTAATTTTGAAATTTTTTCTGAACGTTTCTGCTCTTTATGCTAATCATTCATGAGAAGATATTGCATCTAATCCATTCCTTTGGTCTTTAATTGGATTTTATTAACTAGCATCTATTGTTAGACTAGAACAATAACACAAAAACTGGGAAAAGAAAATAGACTGAATGGCATTCTCATTGTGGTAAATAATTTGAACAGGTGGGCAAATTGAAATATTTAGTGATTTGCTTTGTTTTAGTTTGTATTTAAAAGTTTATAATGATCAAATACTTAAAAAAGAGGATCCTCGTATTGAGTTTGAGTCTATCTGTAGGTGTTCCATAGAGATGCTCATAGCTAAGTGCTGGTGCTTTCTCTCAGGCATAGCAAATTGAGATATCTGCTTTTTTATAGTTGCTAGATATGAGAACAATGGAAAGAAATAGGATTCTTCTCTCTCTTTTTTTGGGTGCAGGACAGGGTAAAGGGGCACATTGGTAGGCACTTTGAACGTTAGTAGATCCTTATTTGTTGAGCTTAGTAAAGGAAAATCATTGCTCATCATTCCCCAGGATATAGGTGAGAACATAGGTTAATTCACTAGATCTCTGTCACAGAATGAATGGTGATCTTCAGAAAGAGAACAGATTGAAAAAAGAATATGCCGGCTTATCCCTGGAAACAATTTGTGACAAACTGTGAAAAGCATTTTTATTTCCAGCAAAAGTATCATAGTGAATTTCATACTTTTCCTTCATGGAGGACAGCCTTGGGGTGAAAGTGAATACCAGTATTCAGTCACTGTATAAGATCCATGCCTGTCTTCATGCTAGCCCTCAAACCTTTATAATTAACACATGGGCATGGAGTATAATTTCTGAACAGGAAAATTGGATCACCTCTAATAAAAACCATCAGATTGTTCTCTTTTAAACTATTGTATCTGGGTGGCTAGGTGGCGCAGTGGATAGAGCACCGGCCCTGAAGTCAGGAGTACCTGAGTTCAAATCCGGCCTCAGACACTTAATGATTACCTGGCTGTGTGGTCTTGGGCAAGCCACTTAACCCCATTTGCATTGCAAAAACCTAAAAAGAAACCTGTTGTGTCCTCTTAAATCATGGTTTGAAATCAATGCTGTTAGTGAATGGTTAAACAAAATACCAATGTTTGTGCCCTAGGACTATCTAACAGAAGCCCCTTGAGGACAATTCTGTTGCTCACAGAGAGACTTTGAAGTACCACACACACACACACACACACACACACACACACACACACACACACACACACACAGAGAGAGAGAGAGAGAGAGAGAGAGAGAGAGAGAGAAACATGCCCCTGTATTTTTTTTTCCAAAGATAGAATCACAAAATTCTAGAACTTGAAATTTGAAAGAATACTCCAACAGTCATCTAGTCTAATACATGTATAAAAGAAAACTCCATTATGATATATAAAAAAGTGGGCCCCTAGACTCTGCTGGAAGATTTCTAAGGAGGAAGGGAATGGTTCTTCAACTCAAGGCAGCCATTTCACTCCTGGGCCTAATTAACTTCCAATGTTCATAAGAATTATCAATATAACATAATAATATATAAAATATAATAACAATATAATATTTAAGAACTCCAAATCATGTAAAGAACAGTCTCACTTTTTTGCCCTCTTCTTTTTTTTTTAGTTTTTTTTTTTTTTCCCGCAAGGCAAAAAGTGGCTTGCCCAAGGCCACACAACTAGGTAATCATTAAGTGTCTGAGGTCAGAGTTGAACTCAGGTACTCCTGACTCCAGGGTCGGTGCTCTATCCACTGTGCCACCTAGCTGCCCCTTGCCCTCTTCTATTGCCAAAATATTTTTTATCTTCCCTCTTTGGAACCAAAAGCACTTCATCTCATTGTGTATGTAACATATTAACTGAATTTTTTATATTATGCTATTTTTAAAATTTGTCCATCAAAACCCCTTTGATTCATCTGTATTAATCTGTTCTCCAGTTTGTGAGCTCAGTAGGAATAGTCACAAGTGCTTTCAAAACATTGTGATAAGAATCATGTCCTCATCCAGACCAATTGAAAGAATACAGAAGCTGAGAGACAAGGGATTCTTATGCTTTGAGCTCTAAGAATAAGTTATAAGCTGAAAGTTTAATGTGTGATATCATAAAGAGTTCACTAGTCAGTGACCATCTAAAGGTGAAAATTGAGTACATCTCCAAATTAAGAAACCATCTGTAGTGAAAACAGAATTTTTGAATAAGAATATAATTCACACTGAAAATGAATACAGTAATCATGTCTTACTGAGTGGTTCAAAATATCCATGAAAAAAATAAGTCAAAAGCATCCAAATCAGGAGATTGAATGAGAAGAAGAAAAATATTCATTTCCTAAGCAAATAATATTGACATTCATATAGATCAAGGTTTTGATGCAATTTGAACCATTTCTTTTTTCTCTCTTTGTGAGATAGGTGTTATCCAATTTTACAGAAATCAAAAATTTTAAAAGTTATCTAACTTGTCTATGGTGACACAGAGAGTAGGGATCAAAGGTAGCATCTGAATAAAAATCTATTTTCTAATTATAAATCCAGCCCATTCCACTAATTTGAGTATCAGTCACTTCTATACAATACCATAATATTTGTTGCTGTTCAGTTGTGTCTCACTCTTTGTGACCCCATTTGGGGTTTTCCTGGCAAAGATACTGAAGTAGTTTGTCATTTCTTTCCCCTGTTCATTATACAGGTGAAAAACTGAAGCAATCGGGGTTAACTGTTTTGCCTCAGGTCACACAGCTAGTAAGCATCTGAGACTGGAATTGAACCCATGAAGATAAGTCTTCCTGATTCCAAGTCCAGTAAATAATAGGTGGCATTTATATATCATTTTAAAGCCAAATTATTTTGATATATTATTACCTTATCGAATCCTCATACCAATCATGTGAAGTTTTATTATTATCCCTATTTAGAAAAAGAAACTTAGTCTTTGAGAAGTTTAGTGATATGTTCAGGTTCACACAATTCATAAATGTCTAAGGTAGGATATGAACCCAGACCTCCTCACTCAGTCCACTGTCTATGTAATTTGTATTTACTTATAAGAATACACTTCACAATTACTCTAATGGTAATAATTGATATGCTTAACCAAAGTTCACAAAAATACCCTATTGTTAAAATAAGTGAAAAGAATAAAATTAGCAAAATTGGGGGGTATTTTGGGTGATCACTTTTAGGCAGAACATAATATGGGACTGACAAAAATAAAGTAATAAGCTCTTTTCCCCCATCCCTAATTTGTCTGAGGATTCATCAAATGATATATTTCTGGATTTTACTAAAATACTAAAACCTACCTACATAATATCTTCTATTGTATTGAAATAAGATGCTCACTATAAATTTTAAATCATTCTAATAATAATCATGCTTTGATCATTCTAAAAGGTTTATTTATTTTCCAACATAAAGAGAGTTGTGGGAGAGGAGTAAAATTGGCCACATCCTAAAGCAAGAATTAGAAACTGAGAAGAACATACTGTACCTTAGCTTGGGCTCAAGTTACTGGCATCTGGATGCACAGACACAAGCAGTAAATTGGGGGTTCCACCATAAATCACCCTAACAGTGTGCATTGTAAATGTAATGCAAGATCCCCCCCTTTTGTAAGAGTCCCCCTCTAAAATATACCATGACTATGTATACTCAGAACAATTCAAGTGACTTCATTTCAAAGTGACAGAAACTGCCGTTCTCACTCTGCAATTTAAAAAATGATTTTTAACAATAAATAGCAGTTGAAGTGAGTCAATTTAGCAGTGACAAAGAGGGTTTTTGACTATAAACGTGGTGCTTAAACAGTTATTTTAGCAGTAGACTTGTCAAATTGATGTAGTTGGGCATCATAAAAACTGTTTAAAACTGTAAATTTAACTGTTAAAATTAGCAGTTACATTGTTGGCAGCTAATAGCTGTTAAAATGAAGCAGTAAGAAACCCAAACAAAAAACAACTCCCCCCAAAAAAACCTCAAAAGCCTGATTTCAATTTTCAATAATTAATTTATAAATATATATAAATTATATATATGCATATGTACATACATATATTTTTCAATTTCTCTTTGCTCCAAAGTACCTGATAAATTGGCCCAATTAATCCACAAGGAATAGGTTTCCCTAAAACACATATGGTATTTGAAGAAGAGCAGAAGAACTTGTTCAGCATTTTACTAGCAAACCAGAGGTTAAAAACATAGACCTGAGGCACAGAACATAGCTTGGTAATTAGCTCCCGAGGGTGAATTCCTTTACTCATGGCTCAACTATAATTTGCAGGGCTATCCTTGACTAAGTCATTTGGTCACTCTATGCCTCAAGTTTCCCCATCTATAAAATGGAACTAATAATATTTAATGTAAATCAGCTTGGTTTAGGAGCTAATGGGTTTGGGGTTGAATACAACTCATTTAAACTCTGCAGCTGTGAGTGCAGGGGAAAGATTTTTTTCTTTACCTCATTTTCTTTAGAAGACAGGGAGATTGAACGGGTCTACTGAAGAGGGACAGCTGAATACGGTGGGAAAGTTGGCTTATAGTTTAAACCATCCACTTGTCTGGGGCAAGTACAGTCCATGTCTGTTTTCTCTCTTGGAATGGCCCCAATATCTGCTGGTTGTTCTGGGGGAAAAGTTAGACCACCAAAGTAGATTCCAGCAATTTCTAGTACTGTTAATTTAGACTCAAGTATCAGTAATGGGAGGAAAAAACTTGATAGGGAATAAGAACCCTGAATCAAAGGTTAGTCAGAAAATCTTTTAGTGGTAGATTAAAAAAAAATAAAACAAAAAAAAATTACCAAGATAGGAGAAGGATAAGAAGAGAGGAAATGATGCATACAACATGAAAAGATATTTGGCCAATTTGCACTGTCCCTGCTATTGACTCATTATTAATCAGTTAATTCAGTGAAAATAATTTCTTAATAAACAAAACTCAAGCTTTGCTGTAATGAGATTAGTATAAATTGATTTAGTTATCACATTCCTAATGAAGGCTTTTAATTATTTCTGACATAATGTTAATTTTTGAATGGCACTCAAAGTGATTGAATTAAATGTTTATATAGAGGATATGCTATTAAATTCAGTGAATTTTTTCTGCATTTCAACTATTTTGTCAAAAAATATTTATTAATTCAAGCTACAAAAAATTAGATAGTTGAAGTATTTGTGAGAAATCATAAATAAATTTATTATTTTTACTTTATCTGTTGAAGATGATCATATGCTTGACTTTAGTAGATTTGGTCCAAGCACAAAGAGGACTTTTGGAATGATAAGAGATTTAGACTCAGTTAGCTACAAGATCAAAAGATAGCTTCCATGCATCCTTCCTCAATCCTTTCACTGCCTAGTTCAGTCTTTCCTGCCAACTTTGGTCCCCATTATTAGAAAACTGCAAATATACATACATATATATATACATATATATATATATATATATATATATATATATACACACATAGATAGATAGATATACATACTTCCTCAAATACCCTAACCTCCAAATTTCTCAATTTCCTCATTGCCCTCACCCCTACCATAGCTACACACAAAATATTATTCTTGATCTTATCATCACCCACAAATATTCCACATTTATATTCATGAATCCTGAAATTTCTTTCTATAATCCCAATCCATTGTCATTCCACCTCTCTCTGTGTTTAGCAACTCCAAATGCTTCTTTTTTGTCCTCACTAACATGTCCAACTCCTTCACTTCCCAGTTTGCCCCAGGATACCATCACTTCACTGACTACACACTCTTTTTCTTCTCCATCTGAATCCCTTGGGGACCAAATTTGACCCTGCATTTTTCCCTTCTTTAGAGTCTTTTTGCCTCTTCATCTTTTCGAAGATCTTGCTCCACAGAGCCTCAGCTTTGGATCATTCCCACTGCCCTTTGTTTTCCCTTCTATTCATGTACTACTTAACAAAAGTGAAAAAAAAAATGAAACTGCTATGGCTGAGTCCTCTACAAATTACTTACTCTTAACTCAGGCCTCACTACTAGAAAACAATCCTTTTACAACTCTCTAATAGATAGCAGCTGTTCTAAACCTTTTCACTCTTCTTAAAGCTCCTTTGTCTCTTTCTCCTTCTCTTGATCTAAGAAACTTGCCTCATACTTTGCTGAAAAACCCGAAGCTATTCATTGAGACCTCCCTCTTCTCTCCTCCTTATGTCATATAACTCAAGTGCCTTCTGACACTATCTACTTCACCCTTATAACACAAGAAGCGACCCTTCTTGACAAGGCAATCCCCTCTCATATAAAAGTGATCCTATTTTCAGGGACTCAATTGTTGTTCATAATTCCTTGTAGAAGATGACCAATAACATCACTTAAGTGATGTCTTGATTTATGCATGAATTGGATTTAAGTGAGGTCTTCAAGGTCTAATGGCAAGACAAAAAAGTCAAAATGATTGGCCATAGTCCAGGAGGCAATGGATGTTCTTGGTTTTTTTAAATAAAATTTTTCCCAAGTCTTAGTTTGTCTGGGGCAATGTCCATAAAACAACTTAATAAATGTTTAATTACTGACTACATTCTCCAACAGATTGTTTCTATTAATATTCCCACTCTCAATGATATTTGCTTTTTCCCATTCTACTGGCTGCTTCTTAACTGCCTACAAACCTATCTATATCTCTTCTTGAAACACTCACATGTTCCTCCCTTCTGTAGCTAAAATCCTTGAGAAAGTTGGGTGCTTTCAATTTCTTTCCTCTCACTCTCTTCTAAACTCTTTGCAGTCTGGTTTCAAACATTATCATTCAACCAAAATCTGATCCTCAAATTATTCATAATCTCTAAATTGCTGGCTAACAACCTCTTCTCAATTCCCAACCTTCTTGCCCTCTCTATAGACTTTAAGAATATCAATTGCCCTCTTCTTGATACTCTTCTCTTTTGGTTTTTTTTTTTTATATCACTGCTCTTTTTTTCCTCCTACTTGTCTGACCATTTCTTTTCAGTCTCCTTAGCTGAATCATCAACCAAAACAAGCTTTCTAAATTTTAAAAACCTCCAAGGCTTTGTCCAGGATACTCTTCTTTTTTTCATTTATACTATTTTTCATTGATTTCGTCAGCTTCCATGGTTTGAATCATCATCTTGATGCATAATCTGTTTTCTGACCTTTAATCTTAAATCTCCAGCTGCCTATCACACATCTAAACTGGATGTCCCATGGGCATCTGAAACTCAACACATCCAAAATGGAATTAATTATCCCCCCCCCCCCAAAAGCACTCCCCACTTTGTAATTTCACTATTAGTATGGAGGTTACCACTGGCTAGAAAAACTACCTATCATCCTTGACTCCTCTCTCTCTGCTCTTCTGGAGCCAAGTAGAACACATCCATTTCCTCAATCATTTGAGTTCTTCAAATCTTTGAGAATAACTTAGTCAGACCTCCCTAAACATCCTTAATTTAATGTATAAAAAAGATTCTTATATGGAATCAAATCAAGACTCCTTGTTTTTACCCCTTCTTGTTACATATTTGTTGACTAACCATTTAATTCTTTTTCTTCAAAATTCTCTGCAGTATAGAAGTAATTTATGTGCTGTGTTCTAGATATTAATAGTCCATAGCTAGATCATATTATAATAATATTAACATGAGAAAAATCAAAGTCAAATTCATTTCAAAAGATAAATGTTTTGCCTTAAAATTAGTAGAATTCAAATGTAAGAAGATATACTGTCTTTGCTGATATTCCTATGCCTATAGAGTACTTAACATAATGAAGTAGTACAGTCTAACTGACAAAAAATAAGAATGGATTTTCCTCTGTTCCATGGGGTTTTTATAAAGCAGTCATTTGAGCCATTTAACTTCTTTGTTCTTAAATTTCATTATATGTAAATAGATGAGCATAATATCCATTCCTCCACAAGTTACAGGGATGTTACAAGAAGAAATTATAATGAAATTCCATTCAAACTTTCTTTAAGGTTAACAAATGTTTTTCTTATACTTATGATTCTTATAATGCAAATATTATCTCCATTGAATAGATGAGGAAACAGATTCAGATAGGTTTAAGTGACTTATTTATAGTCACACAGTTATGCAAAAGTTAGTATTCAAACCCATTAAACTAGAACTTTATCTTTTAGGGCTTCAATTTTCACAATTATAAAATAGAAGAGTTGAACTGGATTATCTCTAAGTCCTACCAATTTCAAATTCTATGACCTATTAAATTTCTGGCAATAAATGAAAACCTACAAATCAAAGAATTCCTGAGCTAGAAAATGCATAATCCAGTTCAACTTCTTATGTGAAGATGTTTCTTGCCTTCCAATTGTTAAAGCTCTTTCCCCATGAAAATACTTTAGATTTATTTTTCTATATATGGTTAATAGTCCTTCCAGTATAACATTAAGTTCCTTGAAGTGTTTATTTGTTGTTGTCCCCAATGCCTTGAACATTGTAGTTGTCTAGTTATTTTGTTGGCTTGAATTGAATTCTGTGCCTGATGATTAATTCTCATTACAATATCCTTGCCAAGTCATGCCCTTGTCCTTAAACACCTCTAATGTCAGAAGATCATCCATTTAATTTTTTGAGTCAATTCTAATCATTTCTGCTTCTTGACACTTAGCTTAAGTCTGCTTCCTAGAAACCTCTACTCATCTACTCTAATTCTTACTGGGGCCAAACAAAATGAGTCTAACTCCTTTCCAAAATGATAATGCTCCAAATATTTGAAGGTAAAGATGATACTTCATGCTAAATCTTTTCTTCCGAAAGCTCAGCTCTTTGATTTCAACAATAGCCACATGATGTGGTTTCCAGCTTTCTGGGTACTAATTTTTGATTCTTCAACATTTATATTCTTTAATGCATCTCTAATCTAATTAATGAAACCCATAAACTTTTTGATAGTCTGAAAGAACTAAACAATTTTCTAACTCAAAAAACTAATAATAGCTGGTACGAAGTGAATTAGATTGGAGATGCATAATAAACCTGCTGAGGTAAGTTGATGGGTTTTGGTTTGGGATTTTTCCCCAAGATATGGGTTTTCAGATTTCATCAGTATAGGGATATCCCAGTGTATGAAATTCCTCTACTGATGCGAATCAGTAAGTACTCTAAATGTATTGTCTTAAAGAATGCACTAGGGCAAGAAGTGGCTAAATAACCAGGCCATGGGCACACAACTAGAGAGAGCCCTTGCATCCACATCCTCCATTAATAACCTTTATCCAACATTTCATAGTACCTTCCTCAAGATAAATATGTTATTAGCCTTTACTATTATAATTTTAGAAATAGGGAAATTGAAGGTCAATAACATTGTTAAGGTGACAAAATTAGCAAAAGTCAGAAGCAGGATTCATACCAAAGTCTTTCTGTCTCTAAAACTAGTTCTATTCTCCCTTTTTTTGTTTTTAGATTTTTCAAGGCAATGGGGCTAAGTGGCTTGCCCAAAGCCACACAGCTAGGTAATTATTAAGTGTCTGAAGTCACATTTGAACCCAGGTACTCCTGACTCCAAGGACGATAATCTATCTACTGTGCCACCTAGCCACCCCTAGTTCTATTCTCTATGCCAGAGGTGTCAAACAATTATAGCCACAAGACTCCATGAGTACAATTGCAATCAGACTAAAATTGAATTGGAAAATACTTAACAAAATTTAAAGTAATACAATTGAGCATAGGTAATGTTAAAATGTAGTTTTCTAAGTCAGTATATAGCCCCCAAAGGTAGCTAAATGGTGGAGTAAATAAGAGTTGTAGTCAAGAAGATTCTTCTTTCTGAGTTCAAAATTAGTCTCAGATATTTACTGGCTGTGTGACCTTGGGTAAGTCACTTAACCCTGATTGTCTCAGTTTCTTCATCTGCAAAATGAATTGGAGAAGGAAATGATAGACTATTTCAACATCTTTCCCAAGAAATCGTCAAATGAAGGTAAAGAGTCAGATATGGCTGACAATGACTGACCCACAATAATGTTATCTCTCAGGGATGCCCTTGAATAATGTAGTTGCCTATTTCTTTTTCAGTTTGTCATCACTGCTCTGTGTCACACTGTCTCTGATATCTAACTTGGGTATGAGACAATGCCAACTGCTGAGATAAACTTACATTTATATGTCTTAGTTCTCCTTAGACTTAGGCCACACAGCTCTCAGAGCTACACATTATTTTTCCCTGTGGTGAATTTTTTCAACATTTTTATTATATGTTATCATTGCATTAGCAAGTACCACTGGGGCAGCTGCCCCAGTGGTACTTGCTAATGTAATGATAGTATATAATCCAACCTCAGACTCTCAAAACTTGCTAGCTGTGTGACTCTGGTCAAGTCACATAACTCCCATTGCCTCACAAAACAAACAAGCACAATTACATTATTTATTTAGCCATTATACTAATATTTTGTACTGTTTTGTATTGGTTTTAGCCAATCTAATGCATTGGTCAGGATCCATTGATATCGTAGCATGGCAACCTGAGGTCTTCTGGTAGGACTTAAGTCTAAAATATTTTTAGACTCACATTGATGGGCCATCAGTTGATACACGATCTTAACAATCATATTATACCAGTTATCTATAAAAGAAACTGTTAGATTATAAAATAAAATCATCAGAAACCTTAATGGACAAGGTAGTACATACTTTCATTAGAGTATTTACATTTCCTCTCTAATGTCATCATTCTACTGTTAATCAGCAACTCTATTTGAATGTTTAGAATACAATCCTATAATTAAAGTATTCTGGAAAAGCTCAATTTTTTTTTACAAATTAAAAATAAGGAAACTGACTCTATATAATAAATTAATTCGACTCCTCAATGTTATTGTTATTATTGTCATTATTATTATTGTTATTACTATTACTATTACTATTACTATTACTATTACTATTACTATTACTATTACTATTACTATTACTATTACTATTACTACAAATGGGTCTCCACATGTCACCATGACTAAAAAAGCAGGTGATACTTTTGGACCTGGTTCCACTCTGATGGGACTCTCCTGCTCCTAGAGATTTGATTTATTATCAAATTTAACATGGATTCCAAATCAATTTAGCTCACTGACTCCCTCATAATAGGAAGTACAGCCATACTCTACATTGCCGGCCACTCAGTACTAATTTTCCACATATTGTATTTAAATCCCTATCCATTATATGAATTAGAATGTAGATAGTCAATACTGTAGACAAACAAACCAAGCCTGAGTTCCAAAACTGTCTATATATGCCTTACACAGTCTGTATTGATGCTGTCTCTAATACCTAGCTCATCAATAGTGAAAGTAATTACATTTTAATCATTTAAAAATAAAACTATTATTTTTCTCAAAACTAGAAATAATGACTTAATCTCCTCCCTATGGTTTAATCAGCCTTTTAAAGAAGATGCCAAAGCACTTGAAAACATATATTAAGATGTGTTTAGTTTGGGGGATGGGATATAAAATAGTTAAGACTCCCCACTCTTCCCACTCTCCTCCCAAAAAATTCCAGAAATCAAATCATCATATCCCATCCAGTTAAATGTCAAAGTGAAAACTGAGATATCCCCACTGGTAGCCTCTTGTCCTAGGTTGATCTTGTAATGATCATGCTTGAAGTACCCTCTCAGAGTCTTCAAAGTGGCACCCAAATAAATACTATAAATATGGCATGTGGAACTTCTGCAAAGTCAATAGAAACATAAGTAAAAGCAGGAGAATTTAAAATGTAATATTGAACAAGAGAGAAAACCTGACATTAGGATTAAGTAAAATGGCTATTGTACCACTTCTTCTATTTTCCACTCTGGGCCCTGATGACTGTAAAGAGGAGGGACATAGAAGACTGTTTCTATAATTAATTTTGCTTTGGAACATCTAGATGGCACAGTGCCCAGTCTGCAGTCAGAACAATTCATTTTCCTGACTTCAAATCTGGCATCTGATACTTAACTAGCCATGTAGCCCTTGGGTAGACATTACCTTTGTTTGCCTCAGTTTCCTCACCTGTAAAATGAGCTAGAGAAGAAAAAGATAATGTGGCTGCAAACTGACACAACTGACACAACACAAAGACACAAATGAACAACAAAAAAGGTGAGATTCTCCCCCCCTCAACAGAAAGTATTCTATAAAGATAAGTTGTCATTATTGAGATTTAAAAAACAAAAACAAATCTTTCTAGGCTACTTGTGCCCAAAAGTCACTTATATATATATATATTTTTTTGCTTTGGGCTTATAGGGAGACTTCCTGCTTGGCTTTCCCTCGCCCTTTTATAATAAGCGTCCATCCATATCCATGCCCATCAAGGGAGTTCTAGCAGATAAACCTCCATAGCTAGAACATAGCTGAAAGACTGTACATCATAATGACACAGTGGGAGAACCAACAAAAATAAACGGTGACCCAGGGTTCTGCTGAAGGCCTTCCTTGGAAGGGATGGCTTTACCTTTTTTAAAAAAGGTGCTAACTGGAGCGGGTGCAAAAGAAGGTGGGGGGGGCGGAGAGAATTAACAACTAGAACAAAAAATTTCCTTCATTTACACTTTTTTGGCATTTAGCATCATTTTCTCAAATTGCATCCCAGATCTAGACTTGGGCAGGGAGTAAAAAAGTGCAATGTGCACACTGAATTCGGAAATGAACCTTGTAGTTATCTAATTCTTGGAATAAATAAGCTAGGGGCTCATTTGTATAAAATATGAATTGACCCTGAACTTTACCCAAAGACTCAAATAAAAGATTAATTACCCAAAGTACTATTTTCACTTACTCTGACTCATCTATTTTTTTCTTTGCTAGCTTTATAGCATTTTATAAATCAGAAAAAAAAATACCACAAATGTTCTATTTTTTCCACTAAATTCAAATAGTTGGTTTAGTGTGTCTTGGTGTAGAGCTGGGCCAAATGACTCATATCATGGATGAGCTTCTCCAATCAGTTCATTAATTACAAATAGATGAATTATTATTATTGTTGGGACCCCTACAGTAGTGATAATTTCAACAATATTAATAATAACTTACCTAATTAAGGGTTCAAATGTAGAAAATATATTATCTCACTGATCCTCAAAGTAACTCTATGAGGTAAATATTATTATATCTTTTTTACAAGTAAGGAATCTATGACCCATAAAAGTTTAGTACTTGTCCAATTAGCTGAGCCAGATTTTGATCTCATGTCTCCCAAGTCCAGTGATTAATCTTCTATACTATATGCCCTCCTGGGGGGGGGGAACCTTTTAGCAAAATACCTTGTGAAATCTCAATAATTCAATGTTGGTTTATTTAAAAAGAAGGGCCTACACCACCAGAGGGAATATTATTTTTACCACTACTGTCACTTTTAAATAAAAAAATAGTTGATCCCACCACTCTGCCAACTTTCAGTAGACATAACTTCAAACTTTGAATTTTAACCTGAACCTACCAAACAGAAGAATAAAGTCCCACTTTTAAAAATATAGGCATCTTGTTTTCTCATATCACCTTTATTTCCAAGTGTATTCCTTTCTCTATCAGATATACATTCTTTTCCTGGTCCTTCTTACTTAACTTTGAATCAATTCTCCTAAGACATCTCATACTTCCAGTATTTTTCACTTTCATCATTTCTTTTTCTGCAGTAGCATTTCATCACATTCAGTTATCATAATTTCTTTTACCTCTTACAAAATTAGGAAATATCTACTACTCAAAAAATACCAAGATACAGTTTTTCTACTTCTAATTAATATGATTCCCTCTGCCCTTTTTTTACCCTATTTAATAACATTTATTATTTCTTTTAAGTCAATAACTTTTATCTCTGACTACATAAAGAATTTTTAAATGTTTGAAGTATTTAATGAGGAACTATAATATAAATCACATCCATCCCTTCCTGTGTTTTGCTAGTCATATACATCGCATCTACTTCTAGGAACATGAAAAGTTCAATTCAGTCTAGGGCACATTGTCTATTATAGTTTTATTGAAATGATTAGGGTATCTTTCTTTCTTTTTTTCTTTTTTTCTTTCTTTCTTCCTTTCTTTTCTTTTAAGATAGCTGCAGGCCCTTCCCTCCTGGCCCAGCTGCTGCTGCCTCAGACTCCAGTGAAAATGAACAAATAAGAGGAAGGAAAAAAAATTGGAAATACCTGAAGAGAATAGAGAACAGGGTGATGGGGTAAGATGGATTACTTGAATTTTCCACCAATCACGGAACAACACATTGGCTAAAGCATTGATTGATGAAGTATTTAAGTCGTCAATCTCACATCACAGCCCTTTTCACAAATGACTGCAGAAAGGGGTTGACATAGAGCTGGTATCAATGGAAGTTGGCTTTGCTACGAAATATAAGAAAGACCTCGAGTCCACAATTTGCTCCCTTGCAAGATGTTCAATAACCACTTTCGACGGCCACTTTGCCAGCAAATGTTTCACTTAAAACGTCGGTATTCTTTACTCAGAACTGCCGTCCAGTTCTAAATTTATAGGCCTTTAAATATGTGGGAAGGGTTACTGTTGCTTTAGTTTTCAATAAGATTTTCCATAATGGAACCTTCATCCTCCAGTATGGGGGTGCCACTATTTGACAGAACTAAAAAACTACATTTTGGTCCTTTTGAAAATGTGTTAAGCACCTACTTAGATTGTGTCAAAAAATGTGCTCTTAGTTTGAAATTGCCTTCTGATCCTTAGGACATTAAGGGGATTCATGATAATTGTGGTCAAATATTTGAAGAGCTGTCATGTAAAGGAGGTTTGTTAATTGGTTAAGTGTCTCAGTTAGGTATCTGGAATTAGGAAGACTAAAGTTCAAGTGCTACCTACTGACTATGTGACTGAGCAAATTACTTACCTCTATCTGCCTCAATTTTGTCAACAGCAAAACAGATTTGTAATTGTGAGAATAAAATGAGATATCAGTAAAATACTTAGAATAATAGTGCTTGCAAATTGTAGATACTTAAGATATGATTGTTTCTACCCTTCCTTCCAGAAGGTAGAATTATGGCCAAGAAAATTTAGGCAGATGCAGATTTTAGCTCAGCATAAGCAGGCATTTTCAAATTAGAGCTGTCTAATAATGAAATTGATACCCTCATAAGAGAACAAATTTTTCATTCCTAAAAGTAGTGAAGTAGAGGCTAGTAGTAACAAAATGCTTTAAAAATATCCCAGAAATTGAGTACTAACGAAGAAATTCTCATACTCAATGAGAAGTTGAAATGGATGACCATGAGATATCTTCTAATTCAAAAGCCTAGGATGTCCACCTATGTTAATTGGGGGAATTGGACATTAACAATGCAAAAAGGAAGCATTCAGAGGATCAGAAAATATTTCTGAATCAACAGTGGCATATAGCTATTTGGCTGTTGATTCTATAGTGCTTCCAGATTAATGTCAAGACTAGGTAAAAAGGTCAATTGGGGAGTGCCATTCGGTTTCCCACCTCTGTTGTAGCACACCTGGTTAGGTCATAAACAATTGTAATTAATTTCCAGAGGAAACTCTTACAAGTAAATGCTCTAGCACATAAATTTATTTTGATGTCACATTTCCTTTCTGAATCTAATAATATTTTATGAGACCACACAGAGTGTAGTTCTGCTTTACATTTTCTTTTGTTTTCCCTAAATTATTCAATGGGCTATAAAACTTGATAAAAAAAAGTCAAAGAAATAAGAGTAACTAATTGATTTTAGCAACCTTAAAAAAATTCTAAGCAAACATTTAAAATTTTTCTAACTACTGTCCTTCAATCTCCAAACCTAGTATGATTTATGCTGGAATGATTAAATCTCATCGCTATGTAGCATTTCTTTTATTTTTTTTTTCCTGGACAAATCCTCACTTAAAAATACTCAGTTAAAAACTAGAGAATTGCATCTGTCATTGAAACAATATAGATTGTAAAAGTTAGAGAGAAAATCCTTTTCATATAAACAAGTTGAGACATAAGGAAGTTTACCAAATTTTACAACTCAAAAATCAGTTTCAGACCTTGGAAGGAAATAATCAGACCAACTCCAGGAATCAGTATTTTTCAGTTATTCCCTTCCTCTTCCTTTTAGGTGCCCTTCTCTGGCTCCACACCTTTCAGAATATCCCAGTTCTCAGGTATCATATGCATAGTGATTTCCAAGCCCAAAAAGGTCCCAAACTTAGTTGCACTTATCACTTAGAGAGTAATCTTAGAATCTAATGAATGGACCTTACTCAAAGCCTTTTTAGCTTAGTAGAAGTAGTCAGTTTGTGATTCACCGTAATAACCTTTATGAACCCAAAACAGTAGTGTGATATGGTACACAAGATAGTTAATATTGTCTTGAACTACATTGAGATGGATGTAGATTCTAGGAATAGCAGATAATGGTCCCTCTATCTCTGATCTTGCAAATCTCACCTATAGTATTGTACTCCATTCTCATTACTATATTTTGATAAAAATAGTGATAAACTAGACAGTGTTCAGAGAAGGGAAACCAAGATGGTGAAGGGCATTGAGTTCATAATTGGAACTGATATATTTAGCCTAGAACAAGACTTGTTTGTCAGAGTGAGCCTGTAGTATCCTTCAAGTATCTGAAGGGCTGTCACATGAGGAAGGATTAAATTTATTCTTTTTGGGTTCCAGAGGGCAGAACCAATCCAGTCCACAAGCATATATTAATCACTTCCTATATGCTCAAGGCAGGTATACAAAGAGAAGCAACAACAGGCCTTGCCCTCAGAGCTCACTCAAATAGGAAACCAATATGCAAGCAACTAGGGACAATGGAAATATATGCAGGTATATTAAAGGTCGTTTCAAACAGAATGTACTAGGATGGAGAGGAACAAAGAAAGGTTTCTCGCAGAAGATAAAGAGTTTAGCTGAGACTTGAAGGAAACTTTAGAGGGAAAACCAGAGGTGGAGATCAGGAAGGAGAGTAGTCGAGGCATGGGAGACAGCCAGAGAAAATGCAGGATGTCAAGATATGAAGGGTCTTGCATGAGGAACAGCTAGTAGAGCCAATGCCACTGGGGGTACTCTAACCACTGAGGAATGAATTCAGGAAGATTATCATGTTCAGAAAGCCAGGGAGCCTGTGGGAAAATGGAGTAGATTGAAGGGTGAACCTGTAGATGAGTGAACAGAATGATTGAGCCTTCTTGCACCCATAGACATTGCATCAAGGGAATTTGCCCAACTTCTTCTGGGAGGTGGTCCAAGAGTCAGTGTCACTCCAAGTTTGAGATAAGAATAACCACAATCCAACTGTTTTAAGTTTGGAACACTTTAAAGCTCTCCAAATCTCTGGCAACTGCAAGCTAAACAAAAATTTCCAGCAATTAAGTTGTTTATAAATTATGACTGAAACAGTAACAGTTTAGAGTGGAAATGTTTTTGGGGAAGTTATAGAATTTTCCAGAGTCCAATTTATCACTAATTGATCAATAATAAAAATGAAGGAAAGCAGTTTATGATCTCAGGAGTCTGTTTAAAACTGGAAAGAGAATGCAATGCTGATCTAAGCAGCACATTATTTTTCCTACTCTTTGCCAGAACAGGTACTGTATCTGTTCTTAATTTGAAAAGCCACCAGCTGATTCATCAAGGAAATGTGATATTCTTATAAACAAACTAACATCAAAAGTCAATTGTGCAAGGAGTGCACTCTGAAGAAAATGACTTGAAATTATTGAAACAGATAAAGTTTGGAAGCCATCGCTGTTGTATGAAGAAATACAGGATGGAAAAATAAGGTATAATGTAATATTTAATCTGTCAACTAAATTTGACACTTTGTACAAAACAAAACTATAGTGTTAAGAATTCAGTTCACCTGATGCCACTATTGGACATTTTAAGAGCATCATCATCATCTTTCCAGTCACCAAGATTAGAAGCTTCAAACAATAAAAAAAGGAAAAGATATTGAAGAAACAAGAAAAGGCAATGAGGAAACAAAACTCTCACTATTTGCAGATAATATAATGGTATATCTAGAGAACCCTAGAAAATCAACTAAAATACTATTTGAAACAATTAGCAACTTTAGCAAAGTTGCAGGATACAAAATAAACCCATGTAAAACATCACCATTTACATAAAATCCAATAGGAAGAGAGATAGAGAAATTTCATTTAAAGTAACTGTAGACAACATAAAATACTTGAGAATATACCTCCCAAGACAAACCCAGAAACTATATACAAAACACTTTTCAGACAAATACAGATCTAAATGGATAAAATGTCAACTGCTCATGGGTAAGCCAAGTTTATAAAAAAAATGACAATTTTTACCTAGCAAGTTACTTATGTAGTGCCATTCAATTCAAACTATCAAAAATTATTTTACAAAACTGGGGAAAAATGGAGCAAATTCAATCTGGAGGAACAAAAGGTCAAGAATCAAGGGAATTATTGAAAAAAAATGCAAAGGAAGATGGTCTAGCTGTACCAAATGTAAAACTATATTATAAAGTGGAGGTCATCAAAACTGTCTAGTGCAAGCTAAGAAATAGAGAAGTGGATAAAGGATTAGGTGCAAAAAGTAGTAAATGACTAAAGTAATCTCTTTGATAAACTCAAAGATTCTAGCTTCTGGGACAAAAACTCATTATTTGACAAAAAAAAAAAAAAACTCTTAAGAAAACTGAAAAATAGTTTAGCAAAAGCTAGGCATAGACCAACATCTCATACCCTATATCAAAGTAAGGTTGAGATGGATACAGAATTTAGACATAAAGGGTGATACCAGAAGCCTATTAGGAGAACAAGGATAGACTATAGAGAGAAGTTTTTGACCAAAGAAGAGATAAAGAATATTATAAATAGCAAAATGGATACTTCAACTACATCAAATTTGAAAGGCTTTACAAAAATAAAACCAAAGCCACCAAGATTAGAAGGAATGCAGAAAGTTGGGAAACAATTTTCACACTTAATGTTTCTGATAAAGGACTCATTTCTAAAATATATAGAGAACTGAGTCAAATTTATAAGAATACAAGTCATTCCTCAATTGACAAATGATCAAACAATATTAACAGACACTTTTCAGATGAAGAAATTAAAATTGTCTATAGTCATATGAAAAAGTGCTCCAATTCATTATTAAGTAGAGGAATACATGTTAAAACAATTCTGAGAGGTACTATCTCTAATCTATCTGCTTGGGTAAAATGACAAAAAAGAAAATGATAAACATTGGAGAGGATGTGGGAAAACTGGGATACTAATGCACTGTTGGGGACTTGTAAACTGATTCTGGAGAGGTATTTGGAATTATGCTGAAAGGGCAAGAGAATTGTGCATAATCTTTGATTCAGCAATATTGCTACTTTTTTATCACTAAGCGATCAGAAAAAAGGAAGAAGATCCAGATGTACAAAAATGTTTATAGAAACTCTTTTTGTAGTGGCAAAGAATTGGAAATTGAGGGATGCCCATCAATTAGAGAATGACTGAACAAATTGTGACATATGAATATAATGAGATATTATTGCTCTATAAGAAACAATGAGCAGTCTGGAACTACACCCAAGGAGCAATAAAATTGACTAGGCCTGTATCCAGAAGAAATCATGAAAAAGTGGGAAAAGTCTCACATGTTCAAGGATATTCATAGCAGCTCTTTTTTTAATAGTGGCAAAGAATTGGGATTTGAGAGGATGCTCATCAACTGGGGATTGACTGAACAAGTTATGGTGTCTGAATGTTTTAGACTACTATTGTTCTATAAGTAACATGAATGGATGGACTTTAATGAAGCACAGAAAAAATTTCATGAACTGATGGATAGCAAGAGAGCAAAACCAAGAGAACATTGTACACATTAACAATAACATTGTGAGTTGATCAAATATATCAAGGACAATCTATTATGGAAAATACACAACCAAAGGAGAAAAAAAAACACCGAATCTGAATATATGCCTATGTTCACTTTTTTAAAACTTCTCTTATGTTTTGCCTTTAAGTCCTAATTTTCCCTTAGTCCTAATTCCTAGTACACAAAATGACATGTAATTGGGAAAAATATTTGAAGTCATTAACAAATCATAAAATAAAAGGTTTAAAAAAAGATTAGAAACCTTAGAGTTATTCCTGACTCCACCCTTCATAACCTATGAGTGGCCAAGGCTTGCAAATTTTTGTTTTTTAGGTTTTTGCAAGGCAAACAGGGTTAAGTAGCTTGCCTAAGGCCACACAGCTAGGTAATTATTAAGCGTCTGAGACCGGATTTGAACCCATGTACTCCTGACTCCAGGGCTGGTGCTTTATCCACTACGCCACCTAGCCACCCCTAAAGCAAGTATGGCTTGCAAATTCTGCCTCCACATCTCTTATTCTGTCTTCTTCTCTCTACTCAAATGCTCATCACCCTATTTTATGTCTTCATAATCTCTTGCCTAAATCATATCAGTAGCCTCTTAATTGGTTTCCCTGACTCGGGTTTCTCTCCTCCTCAATACATCTTCCACAAAGTTGCCCAGGTTATATTAGGACAAGTTTTTCCATGTCATTCCTCTGCTAAAGAAGCTCCAGAGTCTCCGTATTACCTCTAGGATCAAATTCATTTAAAGCCTCCAAAACCTGACTCCAACCCATCTTTTCAGACATTGATTACATTTACTGCTCTTCATATTTTCTGGTTTAGTCAAATTGTTCTTCTCACAGTATTCCTTCTCCTTTCCTGTCTCCATACCTTTGTGAACCTGTCTCCCATGGTTGAATGGACTTTTTTATTGGTTCCACTCCCCTAGAATCCCTTTGTTGTTATAGTTGTTCAGTCATTTCAGTCATGTCCAACTCTTTGTGCTCACATTTGGGGATCATTTATAGGCAAAAATACTGGTGTGTTTTGACATTTCCTTCTCCCTCTCATTTTCCAGATGAGAAAATGGAGGCAAACAAGATTAAGTGACTTGCTCAGGGTCACATAGGAAATATCTAAGATGAGATGTGAACTAAGGAAGATGAGATTTTGCTAACTCTAGACCCAGAACTCTATCCTTTGTGCCATCTAATTGACCCCTAAGAATCCTTATCTTCCTTTAAAGTTCAGGTCAGTCGCTACCTCCTTCATGGGGCTTTTTCTGATCATGTCAGCTGCCTTCAACTCCTCTTCCATACTACAGGTATGGAAGTTAAGAAATAGTTTGTATTCACTTTTCTATATACATGTTATTTCCTCTGATACAACAAGTTCATTGAAAATAGGAACAATTTCACTTTTCTTTTGCATATTCAATGCCTAGCATTGTAACTGGAACATAATAGGAATTTAATGCTTCTTGATTTCAAATATTCATAGCAGCACTTGTTTAATAAAAAAAGAAACCTGGAAATAAAGTCAGTGTTTATTCTTAGGGGAACAGCTTAACAGGCAATGATATATGAATATAATGAAATAATATTATGCCATAGGAAACACAAATATGAAGAATTCAGAGATACCTATGAAGATTTCTGGGAACTGATAGAGATTGAAGAAAACACCCAGAAAACAAATATAATAAGGTATGTAAAAAAAGAAAGTGAACTAAATTCAACATTGGTTCAGAGGAACGATAATAAAATATACCTTCCTCTACTTCATAGAGAGGGGACACCACAGAAATAAAAAGTTATAAAAATCACTCATCATTATCCTGACTCCTAGTTTTACTTTATTAGAAAGGAAGATTGATATTGGAAAATGAGCATGGTAGGTTTTTTAAAGCATTACTATAATTAAAAAAATTATCTCACCACTGTAATTTGTATGAGCACTTTAACATGACCTGCCTCTTATTGTTATTCAGCATTATAGACAGCTATATAGACCATTGGTTGAAGAGACATTATATACTCAAATGCTTTATTGCAAAAATTCTAATTAATGGTAATTAACAAATAGAAATTTAAAAAAAACCTTAAAACTTTTCAAAAGAGGTCTAAATGATTCATTAGGAGGGAGGATACATATTAATTCCACTGCTAAATGTTTGTGCTGTAATATTTCAAAACAGGAAAGTTAAAACAGAAGGCGAGAATTAAACATCACAGCAATAACAATCATAGCCACTTCGTCCAACTATTTTTAATAACTTCCCTAAGACTATAAGAGGAATGAATGGAGGGTGCACATACACACACACACACACACACACACACACACACACACACACATTATATGTGAAGCCAAATGATCTTAATGATCCTAATTATTTGAAACAATCTTTTTACTGCTAGATGTTGCTCAAAAAATTGTGTTCTGATCATTTAGTCTCACTCAAAATATTGTAATTTCAGAGAAATTTAATGATTAATTCATCATGTTAAATTGACAAGCTATCTCAAATCTTTAATACCCTCTGATCAGACCACATCTAAAGTATTGGGTTCAAACATTTGCAGTAGAATATAACCATACTATAAGGCAGTCTAAGCATAGTAAGATGATTAGAAACAATGCCTCTGAGGAAATGACGATAATTGGCCTGAGGAAGATTTAAGTGGTAAGCAGAAGATAGGATAGCTATCTTCAAGTGATGGAAAGACTAGCATGATGAAAAAAGATTATTTTTGTTCTACTTGGCCTTGAAAAGAACCACTAAGACCCATCATAGTAGAAGTTTTATTCCTAGTAATTCCTAGTAATTAGGAATGGGGAATGGTACCTAATTTTATTGTTATAGGGGAACTCGGAAGTAAGGAAGCTCCCATTATGAATATAGGCTAATAACTATACAGCAAATTGAAGAGCTTCTTAGAACACTGAGAAATGCTATGCTTGAATTAGACAGCCAGTATGTGTCCAAAGCAGATTTGAACCCAGTTCTTCCTGGCATTGAGGTCACATCTCTATCTAGGACACACTTTTCCCTCCTAATAATTAAAACCAACTAAATGTGGGATGGACCACCTCAGGAGATCTTTTAGCAATGGTTGGACAGTAACTATTTTGGTTTCTTTGCTTGGATGAAAGCTGGAATTGATAGTGATAGTATAATATAACATATACACCATAGTTTTCAAAGTCTTTCTTTAGGTGTCAGCATATCTATTCATTATTAAATTAACTCTATACAAATTTCTCATTTAAAATAATAATGAGGGGTGACTAGGTGGCACAGTGGATAGAGCACCGGCCCCGGAGTCAGGAATACCTGACTTCAAATTCGGCTTCAGACATTAAATAATTACCTAGCTGTGTGGCCTTGGGCAAACCACTTAACCCCATCTGCCTTGCAAAAACTAAAACTAAAATAAAATAGAATAATAATGAGGGGGCAGTTAAGTGGCACAGTGGATAGAGCACTAGCCCTGGAGTCCAAAGGACCTGAGTTCAAATCCAATCTCAGATACTTAATACTTACCTAGGCATGTGACCTTGAGCAAATCACTTAACCCCATGCTTTTTGAAAATAAACAAACAAAAAAAGTTTTAAAAATAAATAAAATAATAAAGAATTAGTGAAAAGATTGTAAATTTAAAAACAAGTGTCAATTACCTATTAGATTTCCAACACTTTTTTTCATATTATTTACATAAAAATATTAAATTCCTGTTTATGAGGTAAAAAAACTCTAATCAAAGATAATTGTTTCTGCTCCAGAACACGAAATTCCCTAACTACATAGAAACAATGTGACTTCTAGATCAGGTTACTGTTTTCCCATTTGGCCTCATAAGTCTCAATTAAACTTCAGGTGTTTGATCCAAGGACACTGCAGATATTGCTTCCATACTAGAATAATCCTAGGAAGGCATCCAACTTTCTCATCTGAATAGGCAAATCACTTCCTAAAATTTAAAATAGAATTCACTATTCAATCTTAGATAACATTAGTCCTCCCATGAGTATCCACTATCAGCAGCTTCATTTTGTTTCATGCTTCTACATTTCCAACTAGAGCCTATTTGTTCCCTATGTCCAATTCTCTACTTCCCTTAAAACTTCTCATTTCTTAAAACTCATCCAAGACTTGGTTGAAGCAGCAATCCTTTCCTTTCTTCTATTTTTTTGCTCAAAAAATTATATTTGCTGGTCTACATTCTATCCCTCATTCCATAAGATCTGTCATAACCAAGAAACATCTTAATTTTCAAAAAGTACCCACAGTGAAATTACATAACTAGAAAGGAGTGGGGAAACCTGAAAGTTAATATCAACCTCAATTGAAATAACTTGAGCTTTGTAGTTTCCACAGCTGTGCAGTCACCAGGAAGCTGTCTGGCTACATGTGTGTGTTTTTGTTTTTTTTAACATCTGTCAGTTAAATTAGAGATCCAAATATACAATGTTGCATTAAAACCCATTTTATGGATTTAAGTATTTTAAATCTAAGGGGAAAAGCATGTCCTATACAGGTATCTAAATATCACATTTTTCTTCTGTGGCAGACAGATTTTAGTTCTGATACAAATAATGGGATGAAAAGTAAACTTTAGCTATTTCTTTCAAATGGAGAGTCTAAAATTTTAGAACATTCAACATGAAATATTTAGGTATGCATACAATGACAAAAGGAATATTCATTTTTCCCAAATTTTAAAATTTTAATGCTTTACTATGTGACTACATTTTGCTCAATTTCCTCACTGTGTCATCAGACTTTATATTAATATAGTGCATAAATGGATTATAAGTTAATAAATCTGTATACATATAGAGAATGATATAGATAATAATCACTGGGCTATCTACTAGGAAATACTAGTATGATATAGTCCCTGTTCTTAGTAAATTTGCATTCCACTGGTAGAAACAACACATGGGGGAAAAAGGTAACTGGGAAAAAGTCATAATGATGGTGAGTGGAACAAATGCCCTTTCCAGAGGTGATGGAACAAATAATTTCAATGATATCTTTTGTTTTTATATTAACCCCTGTATCCTTCTCCCCTCCTCCTCTCCTAAAGTCATCCTATAAGCATGTGTGCATTTAAAAAAATAGGAAAGAGAAAAAATGTCAAAAATTGAACAATACATGGAAAAACCTGAATATGTGTGTGTGTGTGTGTGTGTGTGTGTGTGTGTGTGTGTGTCTATATACAATGCTGCACAGTCATGGACTTCCCACCTCTGTAAAGAGGGGGAAAGGAAGTGATTTATTTTGTCCCATGTTTGTCCTTTTTAAGTTTTCAACATTTCTTTTACATTATTTTTGATTATATTATCCATTTACATTGTCATAGTCACTGTTTATTTCTTTTCTTCACTCTACTTGCCTCATTTTCATCAGTTCATGTAAGCCTCTCCAAGTTTAAGTCAGTCAGTCTATAAAGATCTATTAAGTACCTATTATGAGGAATACCAAGAAAGGTAAAATACAGTCATTAGCCTCAAGGAGTTCCTTGTCTAATGGGGGAGTCTGTATAACAAACAATTATATAAAAATAAAACATGCTGCATACAAATAAAGGTAAATTGTGGAGGGAGAGGCAACAAAAAGAAGGTTATGGATGGCTCTGGAATTAACATAGATTAGGAAAGTCTTCCTGTAGAAGGTGAAATATAGTTGCAACTTGAAAGAAGCTAGGAATGATAGGAAACAGAGATGAGGAGGAAGAGCATATCATACATAAGGAAACAGAGTGAAAATGTCCAGAGTTACGAGATGAAATATCTGAGTCAAGGAATACCAAAAAAAAAATCAATGGCATTGCCAATGTCAGTCTTAGAGTACATAGAAGGATATAAGATTCAAGACTTGGAAGACTTAGTAGCGTCAGACCATGAAGGATTTTGAGTGTCAGAGAATTTTACATTTGTTCCCAGAGGTGACACTGGAGTTCATTGAGAATGTATGTGTTAGGGGAAAGAGGATAGTAGAGCAGAGAGGTAAAGAAGTGACTGGCAGTCTTGTGCTTTAGGAAGATCACTTTGACAGCTGAGCAAAGGATAGACTGGAGACTGGTAAGAGACATTGTGTAGAGTAACAGGCAGAACAGTTTCTTTGTATTCATCATCTTTGTCTCTTTTTTATTATCCACCATTGCAATATTCCATTACATTCATAAGTCACAATTTATTTAACCATCCCTGAGTGAAAAGCATACAACCTTAGAAGAATAGGGTTGTTTTTAATTTTTACCAACAATTTGAAGCCAACTTCCACATAAGACATAGTTCAATGATTCTCAAGAGTGTGTTGTGAATTTCACTGGTATATCATGAAATATTTTTTTTGAAGACTAAAAATTGCACTAATTTTATTTAAAATATATTTTCCCTGCTCAATACACGTATCATAATAAGTATAGGGGATCACTGAACCTATGATTTCATTGGGATAGGGAACTTCCAGTAAAGAACATCCTCTAATCATGTCAATCATTTTGTATAAAATTTACAGAATTTAATAATAAAATAAATGAAAACCTAAATGTCTCACCCACTTTTCTGAGTTGGACCTAACAAGCCAATACTCTGGTAGTTCAATTTAAAAATTGTAAAATAAGATACTATAGTGATTAAATAGTTAACAAGTGAACAGTTACTTAGCCATGACAGGGAAGGATATTCAACAAGTTGAATTCAAGTTGATTCAGCTGAGCAATGTTCCCTGACTTCCACTAGACATGTATCAGGCTGCTTGGAACTACTCAGTGCTGTTTCTATTCATTGACAAAAGAAAATATCAATGGCCCAAGTTTATAATCCCTGAGTCAACCACATCTTGAGAATAGTGTCAGCCTGTTTAAGGCAAAACTAGCCTAATTTGCATAAGAAAGGTGAGGTGGTTAGGATATTGCTCCCATCACTGCAAGACACACAGAGCTGGTAAGTACCCAAGGCCAACTCTCTAGTCCCTCTTCCATGCTGCCTTTCTAATAAGTATGGTTTTTGCAAATAAACAAAACTTGCCAATTTCTCATAAACACTGACTTCAAAACTCATAAACATTAAATTCACAAAAGGTTCAATAAAATTGGTGGTAGACATTGTTGATTTTTCAGTATGTCCAACTGTGACTGATAAGACCAATAAGAACTCAGAACGTGGTTAGACACAAATAGACCATGCACACATTTGGGATTAATTCTCTTAATGTGTGCTTCTTTCATTTCTTTTGAGCTACTTCAATTCTGTTTTACTCATAAAGCACAGTGCTTCCTCTGTTGGGAACATACCACACTGGGAAGTCCTGTGCCTGTATATTCTATGTCATGCAACCAATTCCAAATCCCTTTAGAGAGACTTTGAAAGTGTTCTTGTTTCACTTTTTGATAACCATGTGAACGCTTGTTCTATGTGAGTACTCCATAAAATAGTATTTTTGACAAACCTACAGTTGACATTCAGACAACATGACCAGACTATCAAGGCTGCATTCTCTGCAGTAGAGTTTAAATGCTTGGAAGTTTAGTTTGAAAAAGGACCTTAGTGTTTGGTATTTTATCCTTCCAGGTGGTCTTCAGAATCTTCCTAAAACAATTCATATGGAAGCAATTCAGTTTCCTGGCATGGTGCTTGTAAACCCTCCAGGTTTCACAGACATACAGCAATGGGGTCAGCACAATGGCTCTATAGTCCTTCAGTTTGGTAGTCAGTTCAATAAGTCTTCTCTCCCACACTTTCCTTCAAAGTTCAAAACACTGAGCTAGCTCTAGAAATGAATGTGTCAACCTCACTAGTAATGTGTGTACATCCCTTGAAGTGAATTTATCCACAGTATTCAAAACTTTTCCATTTGTTGTAAACAGTGGATCCAAATATGGATGGTATTGTGCTGGCTGATATTGCACCTGTGTTTCTTGGTATTATTTGTTAGACCAAAATTGGCTCAAACAACAGAGAAAGGATACATACTTTGTTGCATCTCAGTTTCAGAGATAGCATTGAATTCAAAAACATCTGCAAATAAAAATTCATTTACCAGTGTTCCCTCCACTTCAGTCTTGGTTTGTAGCCTTATCAATTTGCAGAATTTACTGGTAGTGCAGTAGCTGGCCTGGATACCATATTCATTATATTGGAGGTGTTTGACAGCATGGTTGAAAACATAAGGTTAAAAAGCATTGGGGTTAGCACATAGCCCTGTTTCACTCCACTGGTGACTGGGAAAGCACAAGATATCTGCAGCGAGAATATGGAGAAAGTAGCCTGCACCCCCAGAGATGGTAAGGGAAGTCTGCAGAGATTTCTTTGTTCTCCCTCATGGTAGGACTTTGTGGTTTGCCTGCACTCAGAACCAAGTTGCAGTTTGGGCTTCCATGTTAAGATAGCTGGAACCCTCTTTATAGCCCCAGGGCAGAGGGAAGTGGGGGGAGGCATCTGCATATCAAAGCATACACAATGGAGCATAAGATATTAGAGGAAAAAGGTCACAGTGGGGTGTTCCCCCCAAAAAAAACCCAAAGCCTTGGAAGTGTTGTCTTGGGCTGAGGAAATGAGTAAACAACAGAAAAAGTAGAATAGGACCATAGAGAATTACTTTAGTCCCATGAAAGATCAAAATACGTACTCAGATGATGACAAAAATCAAAGCTTCCATATCCAAAACCTCCAAGAGAAATAGAAAATGGTTTACCCCCAGTAAACCATTTCAGCAGGTGGGCTAAGCCAGATTAAAGGAGTCTCAAGCTCATTGGTGAGAAAACTATGGATGAGCTCAAAAAAGACTTTGAAAAGCAATTAAGAGAGATGGAGGAAAAATTGGGAGGAGAAATGAGAGTGATACAGAAAAATCATGAGAACCACATAAAAAGCTTGGTGAAAGATATATATATAAAAAAGGGGAGGTTGGTGGCGTAGTGGATAAAGCACCCGCCCTGGAGTCAGGAGTACCTGGGTTCAAATTTGACCTCAGACACTTAATAATTAACTAGCTGTGTAGCCTTGGGCAAGCCACTTAACCCTGTTTGCCTTGGAAAAAAAACCTAAAAAAAAGATATACAAAAAAATACTGAAGAAAACAATATGTTAAAAACCAGTGTAGGCCTAATGGAAAAAGCCAAACAAAAAGCAAATGAGGAGAAGAATGCCTTAAAAAACAGAATTGGCCAGCTGGAAAAGGAGACAAAAAAGCTCTCTGAAGAAAATAACACCTTCAAATGCAGAATGAAACTAAAGGAAGCTAATGACTTTGCAAGAAAGCAGGAAGAAATAAAACTCTTCCAAAAAAAAGTCAAAAATTAGAAGAAAATGTGAAATACCTCATTGGAAAAACAACCAACCTAAAAACAGATCCAGAAGAAATAATTTAACAATTATTGTACTGTCTGAAAGTCACAGTCAGGAGAAGAGCCTAGACTTTATTTTTTCAAGAAATAATACAGCAAAATTGCCCTGAGATCCTAGAAACAGAGGGTAAAATAGAAATCGAGAGAATTCACTGGTCACCTCCTGAAAGAGATCCCAAAAGAGAAACTTCCAGGAATATTATAGTCAAATTCCAAAACTCCCAAATCAAAGAGAAATTTCTAAAAGCTGCCAGAAGCAAACAATTCAGCTACGGAGGCCCCATGGTCAAGATTACACAGGATCTGGCAGCATCTACATTAAGGGCTTGTAAGGATTAGAATATGATATTCCAGAAGGCAAAAGATCTTGGATTATGACTGAGAATCGCCTACCCAGAAAAACTGAGCATCCTCCTTCAGATGAAAGATGGACTTTCTTTTTTTTTACTTTTTTCAACTTTATTTTTCTTGAGGTTTCACAGATTGAAACATACTTTTTAACTTTATTTTTCTTGAGGTTCCTTTTTTAATTTAATTTAATTTTTTATTCTCATTTTGTACAATTTTTTTACATTAATAAAATATTCTTGTTTAAGAGTAAACAAAATACCCCTCCCCCCATGAATATAGACTTGCAGCTCCACCTGTTTCTGTTTCCGGATCTGGGCTGCTGAAAGACCAAGCTGCTAGCTGTGTGTCCTGAGGGCTGGGCTCCACGTGCTCCCTCTGGCAGAGGTCCCCCGCTGTTCCCCCACTTTGAGCCTGGTGCTCCTTAGGGTGCAGCTCAGGAGACTCCCCCGCTGCTGTGAGCCTCGGCTCCCAGTGCCCTGGGGTTGCCTCCTGGAGGCTGATGTTCTTTCACTCTGGCAGCCCACCCCTCTGGCCCGCCGCCCCTCTGACCTGGGGAGAGCAGAGCCTTTCTGCTCTTTTCCAGGTTACCTTGAGTAGAACTGCCTCACTAGGTCCCTTTGTGGGTTCTGTCTCTCGAAAGTTTAGTTAGAGTCCTTAGTTTCAAGTTTTATCAGAGAGTGTCTAAGACTCAATCCCTTCTTGTTGTCATCTTGGCTCCACCCCCCAAAAGATGGACTTTCAATGAAACAGGGGATTTTCAAACTTCCCTATTGACACAACCAGAGCTGACACAACCAGAGTTATCATATGATAACTCATATGAACTTTCTCATTTATGAGAGCTGTTAGAAGGAGCATATGTAGACAGGATATAGGAAGGAGCAGAACATAATGGTATAATAAAGGGAAGTTCTGTGAGGAAGGGAAAGGAGATGAAGAAGCTAAGAAATTTCACATAAGAATTACGAAAAAAGCTTTTTCAATGGAGTGGAAAGGGGAAAGGCAAAGGGGAATGAGTGAGCCTTCATTCTCATCAGAAATGTCTCAGAGAGGAAATAACATACACACTTAATAGGGTATAGGAATCTATCTTAACCTAGAGAAAAATGAGAAGAAAGGGATTGGATAAGGGAGAATGGGGGGAGGGAAGGGGCAATAGATGATAGAAGAGAGGGAAGATCAGGGGAGAAGGTACTCAGATTCAACACATATTTTAGACAGGGCCAGGATGAAAGGAGAGAGAGAGAATAGAATAAATGAGAGTGGAGAGGAATAGAGTGGATGTACAGCTAGTAACAGCAACTGTGGGAAAAATATTGAAGCAACTTCTTTGGTGGACTTATGATAAAGAAAGTAACTCACCCCAGAGACCAAGCCATTGAAATCTGAACACAGACTGAAGTACAATTACTCTCTCTCTCTCTCTCTCTCTCTCTCTCTCTCTCTCTCTCTCTCTTCTTGAGGTTTCTCATTTTCTTGGGGGGGGAGGGAGTTTATGTTTACTCTTATGTTTACTCTTATAACACATTCTATGTACATCAATGTATGGCATGGAAACCATGTAGAGACTATCAGACAGCCTTCTGTGGCAAGGAGGAGGGAAGGGAGGGGAAATTGTAGAATTCAGAGCCTTGCAAAATTGATGGGTTCATATTACTATTGTATATAATTGGAAAACAAATAAAATGTTAATAATGGAAAAAAATAATATGGTCAAGTTCCTGTTATTTTTTCTCTTATTTGCTTTTTAAAAATTAGGAATGTTTTTATTTTTCACACACACACACACACACACACACACACACACACACACATATATATATATATAGTTTTTTACATTCATTTTATAAGATTTTGAATTTCAAATTTTTCTCCCTCCCTTCTTTTTCTACCCAATACAGCAAGAAATCTGATGTGAGTTATACATGTACATTCATGCTAAACACATTATTTTTCATATTGTGAAAATGAATCAGAAAAAAAGGAAAAACCACAAAAAAGAAAGAAGCAAAACAAATTTAAAAAGTATAAGTTGCATTCATTGATATGCATTCAGATTCCATATATTACTAAGAACTAAGTATATCTTGCTCAATTATCACTCAATGTTGCTATTACTATGAAAGATGTTCTGGTTCTGCTCACTTCACTCAACATCAGTTCATATAAGTATTTCTAGATTTTTCTGAAATTTACTTGCTCATCATTTTCAGAGCCCTATCACAATACTAATGGCTAAGTGGTTAAAAGGTTACTTTGTGCCCCTAAACTCAAGATTGCTCTCAGTAGATACTACTGATAATAATTGTAAGCCAATTACAAGCCTGCTTTAATAGAAACCCTTGGCCTGCCTTGGTGAGGTGTCACATGAAGTATCTCTAACCAGATGAAAGAAAATGCATTAGTCTACCTCACAGGTCCAGTGATTTACTGTTCAAGAATTGACCATTTCCATGAACAATCAAATGTGGGCTTTCCGTGTGGTACTTGCAGTGACATAAAATTAACTGCTTCTAGATAATTTCAATCATATCAGAATGCTGCTGTAGTCATAGGCCTTCTTGGAACAGTAGCAACCTATACACATGTCCTTTTAATTTAATAGGTAATTTCAAAAACTTTAATAGGTAATTTCACAAAAGCACACCAGCTAGAGCTCAGAGTACCCCCAAGACTCCAAGAATAGCCATATCTGCAGTTGACAAAGAAGCATGTGTGAATGACTTGTCTTCTGATGTTGACTGATATCATGTGAAGCTAATTCCAGTCTTTGCCTCATCACTAACAAGCAACTTGTCAAATCATTCATTCACAAGGTTCAGTATTTCTTCACCTTCATTTATTTCAATATTTCAAGAATCTCAGATTTTTTTCAGAGTAGGTATTCCCTCCACTTATACTCATTGCAGCTCCTAAATTTGCCTTTTTGAAGTGGTCACATTGTCTTCTCATTCCCCCTGCCAAAACTTCCTCCTAGTCAATATAATGGTGAGGGTCTCTCCAAACCCATCTAGGTTATTGCTTGAATGATAGATAACCTTATGGAATATGGAGATACCTCCATATTGCAAACCATTCTAGTTTAGATTATCCCATCAGAATGTATAGTCTTCTGGGATAGCCTTGAAAAATGCAGGTTGACCTCCACAACACAATCTTTTGTAGCATGCCTTCATTTTCATCTTTATAGGAACACTAAGTACAAAAAGTGGCAAACAAGGAGACTAAGACATGAAGGGAGTAGGGTGTTCCAGGAAGACTGGTACCTTGGTGTGATTGTTGTCAGGCCCTTTTCAGGGCTGCTTTCCACCTTTGATGTCCACCTGAGCCACCTAACTCTCACCTGTGGCTCAAAGAAGCTGTGTAACCTGACCAATGGCCATAGTAAACCATTTCAGCAGGTGGGCTAAGCCAGATTAAAGGAGTCTCAAGCTCATTGTTGAGTAGTGGGAGATATCTACCCCAAGCATGTGACGTCTCCCACTGGTGGAATGGGTAGAAGAGAACAATTCATTCCAATGATTATGAGTCAGTTGAAGCAGGTGCCTTGGAGTGGAGTGCTTGGGTAAACATCAAAGAATTCAAGGTCATTCACTGCATCTGGAGCCATCACCAGTTATTTTGATGTCTTGCCTATGCTGGATCATGATGACTTTGGAAGAGAAGTGAGGCAGATGATATCATGCAGCTCTTCCTCACTTAAATCCAATTTACCCACACAACAAAAGAATTCACTCATAAACATTTTTCAAAGTACCATGGCAACAGTCAAGTGCTGAAGCAGCAGGTGTGTATACACTGGGAGCTGAAGTCACAACCCTGCATACAGGCAACCCAAGACCATAGGGTTATTTCCTGACTTAAAACAGCAGTGAGATTCAGCAGACCCTTGAGTGACTGAGAAATCCTTCATAGGATTGCACTGCTGACCTCCTGATGCAAGGAAGGAACTAGTAAAAGGGGCTCTAAAAATTGTCTGTTTACCCAACCCTGGCCTGATTACCACTGCAGATGGTTGAGACAAAAATTTACAAAAGCCTCTTCAAAGAAGATTCCACTCACCAACTTTGCATGGAATGTGCACACACTTATATAAAGCACAACATCCAATAGACCTAAAAGAAAAACAGCTCTTGCTACCAGAGAACTCAGCAGGTATCATATCCAAATAGCAGCCCTGTGTGAAACAAGACTGGCAAATGAAGGTCAGCTTACTGAAGTTGGATCAGCTATATGCATTTTTCTGGAGTGGGCCCAGTGAAAAAGAGTACAGTGAAGCTAAAGTAGGTTTTGCAAACAAAGCCCATCTAGTCAATATTCTTGAATGCCTCCCCAAAGAAGTGAATGACAGACTCATGACAATGAGATGGCCACTTCTAGGAAAATGCCATGCCACTCTCATCATCAACTATGCTCCCACCATGATGACCAATGATGAAGTTAAAGAAAAAATTCATGAAGACCTGGAGACCCTCATTCTCAATGTACCCAGAAAATAACAAGCTTATAAATCTAGGTGAGGCATGGCATGGCAGGGAGTCCTTGGGAGGAATGGAGTTGGAAACAACAGCAGCAATGGTCACCTACTGCTGAAGACTTGCACATCTCAAGACCTTGTCACCAGGCACTGTCTTCCATTTACCTAAATTCAGTAAAACTTCCTGGACGTATGCTCTCAACAAATTTTAACTTCTATTAGACTATGTGATCATAAGAAGAGACAGATCGTGAGAGTTACAAAGGCAGTGTGTAGTGCAGAGTGCTGGACTGATTGCAGACTCATCCTCCCTAAACTAAATGTTCACATTCATACAAAGCAGTGACCCCAAGGAAAAATGAATACTAGATCAATTAATGTCAAGGTATTAGAATGTCTCTCTGAGCTGGAGCAGTTTGTTGCTGACTTGGAGGGAAAACTGAGCCAAAATACAGTTGGCAACAATGGAGCAGAGAAAGAGTGGGTAGCTTTCAGAGATCTGATGTACAGCATTTCATTGCTCTTCTAGGCCAGAACACTCACAAACACTAAGACTGATTTAATGAAAATGATAAGAAAATACAGAAACTGCTAAATGAAAAATGAAAACTCCACAGGATTTACCAGCAGAATAGTTCATTCATTTCTAAGAAGGCAGCATTTAATTCTATCAAAAGTAAAGTACAGGCAAAACTTAGAGAAGTGCAGGATTCTTGACTCAGTAAGACGGTAGATGAAATTCAATTTTATGCAGACAGTAATAAACCAAAATATTTTTATGATGCTCTGAAGGCTATTTATGGTCAAAGACTTTTGGTGATCTCAACTATTCAGTGCTGATGGATCCAAATTGATTAATGATAGGGACATGGTCCTAGAGAGATGGGTTGAACACTTGCATAGTATTCTTAACAGACCATCATCTATCAAAGCAGAAGTCATAGACCATTTACATCAAGTTGATATCAATCAGTTCCTAGCTGAAGTTTCGACTGAAGAAGAGGTTTTGAATGCCATTAGACTCTTTTCAAGTGGCAAAGTATCTGGTGCTGATTCTATTCCAGCTGAGATCTACAAAGTAGGGGGTCCATTGCTCATCCAAAAACTGACTAAAATTTTCCAGGTTATATGGCATGAATTCCAAGAATTCAAGAATGCCTTCATCTCTATGGAGATAAAAGGAATAGAATGTTCTGTGACAATCACAGGGGTATTTCTCTTTTAGTCATTGCTGGTAAGGTTCTTGCCAGAGTCCTTCTAGGCTGATCCTTCACTTAAAAGATGGTCCCCTCCCTGAGAGTCAGTATGTCTTCAAAAAGGTTGAGGAACAATTAATATGGCATTTTTTTGCCCAACAACTCCAGGAAAAATGCCAGGCTCACAATAGAGGTCTGTAGATCTGATCAAGGCTATTGATTCCATTAGTTGTGAAGGCTTATGGAAAATTATGACAAAATTTGGCTGTATGTCAATTTCATGATGGCGTGCATGCCTGCTTCTGGAGCCTGGAACAATGCTCTCAAGATTTCCCAATCACCAATGGAGTGAAATAAAGATGTGTTCTTGCTCCCATACTTTTTAGCATGATATTTTCAGCCATATTATTAAACACCTTCAATGACGATGAACATGGCTTCAAGGTCATCTCCCACACTGATGGCAAATTCTTTAACATGAAGAGGCCACAAGCTAAGACCAAAAAGAAGGGAGTGCTGGTGCATGATCTGTTTGCAGATGATTGTGTATTCAATGCAGCCTCTGAAATTGAAATGCAACAAAGTATGAATCCATTCTCTGCTGCTTGTGCTAATTTGATATAACAATTAACACCAAGAAAGCACAGGTGTTCCATCAGCCAGCATCACACCATCCAAGTGTGAAACCATAAATTACAGCAAATGGAGAAGTTTTGAGTATTGGGGACAAGTTCATTTACCTTGGCAATGTTCTTTCCATGGAGGTACACATTGACAATGAGGTTGACACATGCCTTGGCAGAGCTAGCTCAGTATTTGGAAGTCTCCAAAAGAAAGTGTGGAAGAGAAATATTAGACTGACTACCAAACTGAAGGTTTACAGAGCTGTTGTACTGAGTTCATTGCTCACTTGCCTGTGAGACTTACCCAGTGTCATGTTAGGAAGCTGAATGGCTTCCATTTAAATTGTCTTGGGATAATTCTAAAGATCACCTGGCAGGAAAAGATACCAGACACTGAGGTCCTTTCTCAAGCTAAACTACCTAGTATTCCAATATTACTACAGAGAGAGTAACTATAATAGGGTGGACATATTGTTAGAATGCCAGACATATACTTGCCAAAAAAAAAAAAGCTATTTGTGGAGAACTCACCTAGGGCAAGTGCTCTCAAGGGGGTCAGAAGAAGCAATGCCAAGACAGCCTGAAGGCCTTTTTGAAGAACTTTAGAATTGATTGTACAGTTTGGGAGACCAGCACAAGACCCTCCAGTATGGCGGGCCCTCATCAGAGAGGATGCTGCACCCTATGAGGAAGACAGAATTGAATTAGCTCAAAAGAAACATGAAATATATGTTTAGAGTACTCACCCGAGATGCTCACATGAACTATTTGTGCCTGACTTGTGGTATAGCATTCCTAGCCAGTATTGGTCTGATCAGCCACAGTTGGACATAATGTAATTTGTCTCAAACATAGTGACATTGTTTTGATCTTCTTTGATAACAAAGGACAAGACCAACTAGATGGACTGAAATGCATAGACAACATAAAAAATGCTCTGTGATGGAGAAAACACCTGGGTTACATCACTAAAAGGACATTGGTTAAATCTGTCACTTTATATAGTGGCTGAATATGGAAGGTGATCCTGAACAGAAGTCTCCCAGTGCCCATAAAGCAGCTTCTCACCAGGCTTTGCAAAATGAGCCTCCCCTAGACTAGGCAAAAATCTGTTTGTAATTTATGTCTTGCAATAGCTGCAAGATATAGTTTGATGATGAAAAAGAAGCATAAATATGTATAATATCTTTTGTCTTTTAAGAAAAAAAGTCTAGGAAAGGCCATTACATAGTTTCTTACAGATCTAAGACAACATTTTGCCAACACCCTACCACAAGCAAAAGAAAAAATTGAATCATATGTGTAACATATTTTTCAATAATTTAAATGAGGTAAAGCAAGATTCCAAGTTTTCCAACTGACAGTGATCTCTTTTCCCTAATTCATGTCATTGCCTTATAACCAACCATTTGTCAGTTATCATGTGCTGCTTTGTGACTTTTTTTAAGGGGCAATGGGGTTAAGTGATTTGCCCAAGGTCATACAGCTAGGCAACTATTAAGTGTCTGAGGCCGGATTTGAATTCAGGTACTCCTGAGCTGGTGCTCTTTCCACTGCGCCACCTAGCTGCTCCAGCTTTGTGACATTTCTCGTCCAGTTAACCCATATCAGATTTCATTTTTAATGTAGGAAATATTATAATAATAAAAATTAATAATGGTCCATACTTAATACTGTACCTTACTTTCATTATCTCATTTAAGCCAAACATGATAACTGTATAATTATTGTCCTTGATCAGTGGTGCAGTGGATAGAGGTCTGAATTTGGAGTCAGGAAGACCTGAATTCAAAACAGGCTTCAGATACTTCCTAGCTGTGTGATCCTTTGCAAATCAATTAATCTCTTTTTGCCTCCATTTTCTAATCTGTTTTGTTCATTCATTTCAGTGTTGTCCATCTCTGTGATCTCATTTGGAGTGTTCCTGGCAAAGATATTGGAATGGTTTTCCAGTTCATTCTCCAGAACATTTTGTAAATGAAACACTGAGGCAGTCAGGGTTAAATGTCTTGTCTAGGGTCACCCTAGTAAGTGTTTGAGGCCAGATATGAACACAGGAAGATGAGTTTTCCTGATTTTAGACCCTGAACTCTATCCACTGTGCCTCCTAACTGCACCTTTATTATGTGTAAAATGGAGAAAAATAATATCATCTACCACCTAGGAGAAACTAGAGGGCAAGGTGGATACAGTGCCAGAACCAAAGTCTTTATCATTATGGACATAGATATAGATATAAATAGATATAGCTAGATAGATAGACAGCACTACATTGAGAGCACCCTTAGTTCTTAGTGTCCCTTATTTCCTTCTCTTAGTCCATGCTACATCCAGTATGTTTGTACATTTGCATAGCTTGGATGAAGTAGAAGTAACCAAATCTATTTCTTCCAGTCGTATGGATGATAATCAAATGTTACCCTCTGCTATAGTCTAAGGTCCTCTAGGTTTTAGTAGCAGACCTATCTTTATAGTCAGGTACTGTCATCTAAATGATTATTGCAACTTTAGGACCTCAGACACTGGACTCTGCCACTGAACACTTAAGATTTCTAGGATTTTCCATTGGCACTTCAGCAGAGCTTTTTAATATGTTGTATCCTCCAATTAAAGTATGAACTTCTTGAGAGTCGAAACTGACTTGGTTTTTCTATTTGAATCCCTAGACTTAACAAAGAGGGTAGTATATTTTAAAAACTTTATAATGCTTTTGTATTCATTCATAGGATGTGCATTACAGCAGTATAAAATTCAGAGGTATGTGAGGAGTTCATTACTCTTAGGAGACACCAAAGAAGGCTATGTTGAGGAGGTAGAGTTTGGACTGGGTGGAAAGGTAAGGTAGCAGTTCATCAGAAGAGTTTAGTACCTGCTGACTAGATGATTCTTTTAAGCTCATGAATGAACTCCACAAAATGTTCCCTCCTTTGTTTCATTCATTTGACACTGAAACAGAGAAGATAAGGAATGCAAACATGGAAAGAATTGTATGAAAGGATACAAAGCAAAGTAGAACCAGAAGAAAAAGATACCTGATGAGTATAATTACATGAATGAAAGCAAAACAAAATTCAGATTAATTGCAATGAACAATTTTGATTCCAGAGTAAACAAACATTGAAACAAACTTCTTTCTTCTTAGTAGAGAGAACAAAGGTAAAAAGCGTAAAGTGTAACTTGTGACACTGGATGAGGTTATTTCATTGTACAATTATTGTTAAAATACTTTTTATCATAATGTCAGGGTATGGTATAAATCAAGAAATTATCAAGTTGCAAAAAACAACAGAAGGAACAAATGAAGCAAAGTTTCCTTCATAAGTTCATACATTGAAGTTCTAAAGTTTTTCATTCCTGTCAATATCTTCTATGACATTTGGGGAAAGGTGAATGTTAGAGAAGCCTCAAGTTCATCTTTTGTCTTTTAAAACTATATATTTATCCAATTATATGTAGTGATAATTTTAAAAATTCATTTTTGTAAAATTTTCTCTCTCCCATCATTCCCTCCACCCACTATATTGTTTTTTATATATAGATACACACATACATAAGTATATAAAATATACAATCACATTACACATATTTCTATCTTGATCATGAAAGAAGAATTAGAACAAAAAGGTAAAAATCTCGAGAAGGGAAAAGCAATAAACAAAATTTAAAAGATGCAGAAAATATACTTTTATCTGCATTCAGATTCCATTCTCTGGATGAATGGCATTTTCCATCATAGGTCTTTTTACAATTGTTTTTGGTCTCTGTATTACTAAGGGCTAAGTCCATCATAGTAGATCATCACACAATGTTGCTTTTAAGGTAAACAGTGTTTTCCTTGTTACATTTAAGTCCAGCAAGCAAGTCTTTCCAGGTGTTTTCTGAAATCTGTTTGCTCATTATTTCTTATAGAAGAATAATATTCCATTATATTCATATGCCACAACTTGTTCAGCCTTTCCCCAAATGATGGGCATCCCCTCAATTTCTAAATCTCTGTCCCTACAAATAGAGCTGCTTTGTTCTATATATGTGGATCTCTTTACATTGTTTGTGATCTCTGGGATACAGATCAAGTAGTGGTATTGCTGGATCAAACAGTATTCATAGTTCTATTGCCCTTTTGGCATAGTTTCATTGCTTTCCAGAATGCTTGGATCAGTTCACAATTCCACCAAGAGTGGTTATGTCCCATTTTTCTCACATCTCCTCCAACATGTATCATTTCTCATTTCTGTCGTATTAGACAATCTGAAAGGTTTGATGTAGTATCTCAAAGTTGTTTTGAATTGCATTTCTCTAGTTAATAATGACAGAATATTTTTCATATGACTATAATTTTAATTTATTTTCATCTTAACACTGCCTGTTCATATTCCTCTGGAATGTCTTGTATTCTTGTAAATTTGACACAATGTTCTAAATATTTTAGAAATGGGATATTTATCAGACACTTGTTGAAAAATTTTTCTCTCAACTTTCTGCTTTCCTCCAAATCTTAGCTGTATTGCTTTGCTTGTGCAAAAACTTTTCAATTTAATATAACCAAAACTATCTATTTTGCATTTCATTATTTTCTCTACCTCTTCTTTGGTTCCTCTCTCTCCCTCTCTCCATAAATCTGACAGATTCCCTCACTCTTCTCCATGTACCCATTTTGAAGTTATTTTTGCACATGGTGTGAGATGTTGATCTTTACCTAGTTTATGCCACATTATTTTCTAATTTTACAAGCAGTTTTGGTCAAATAGTGAGCTCTTATACCAGAAACTAGAGTCGTTGTTTTATAAATCAGTTGATTAGTTTTTTTAACTACTTTAGTCATTTACTACGGTGTAAGCTTTTCCACTGATCCACCACTCTATTTCTTAGCCAAGACCAACGAGTTTTGATAACTGTTGCTTTATACTATAGTTTAAGATCTGGTGTGACTAGGCTACCTTCCTTTGAATTTTTATTATCTATTCCCTTGATATTTGTGATATTTTGTTCTTCAAGATAAATTTTGCTATTATTTTTTCCTACTTCTTTAAAGTAATTTTTGGACAGTTTGATTGGTATGGCACTAATATATTGGTATGGCACTAAATAGATTAATTTAGGTAAAATCATTATTTTCATTAAATTAGCTTGCTCTACCCATGAACAACTGATATTTTTCCAAGACTTAATTTGTGTGAAACATGTTTTGTAATTATATTCATGTAGTACCTAGGTTTGCCTTGGCAGATAGACTCCCAAATATTTCATATTGTCTATGGTTGTTTTGAATAGAATTTATCTTTCTATATGTTGCTTTTGGAATTTTCTGGTAATATGAAGAAATGTTATTTCTGTGGTTTAATTTTATATCCTGAAACTTTGCTATAGTTGTTAATTGTTTCAAGTGTTTTTTAAAGGTCATCTGCAAAATGTGAGTTTGTTTCCTCATTGCTTATTTCTAATTCCTTTACTTTTGTTTTCTCTTATTGCTGAATAATAGTGTTGATAATAGGCTTCCTTATCTTACCCCTGATCTTATTGGGAAGGTTTTTAGATTACCCTCATTGCATATGATGGTTATTGATGGTTAAAGATAGATACTGCTTATCAATTTAAGGAAAAGTTCACTTATTCCTTTGGTTTCTAGTGTTTTTCATAGGAATGATGCTATATTTTGTCAAAAGCTTTTTCAGCATTCATTGAGATAATCTAATGATTTCAGAAAGTTTTGTTATTAATATGGTCGATTATGTTGATAGGTTTACTATATTGAACCAGTCCTGCATTCCTGGTACAAATTCCACCTGATCATGGTGTATTATCCTGACTAGAACTTGCTGCAATCTCTTTGCTAATATTTATTTCAAATGTTTTTGCATCAATATTGATCAGCAAAATTGGTCTATAATTTTCTTTGTCTGCTATGTCTCTTTATGGTTCAGGTATCAGTATCAGGTTTGTGTTATAAAAGAAATTTGATAGGATGTCTTCATCATCTATTTTTACAAATAGTTTATATGGTGTTGTAATTAATTCTTCTTTAAATGTTTGGTAGATTTTACTTGTGAATCTACCTGGCCCTGGAGATTTTTTCTTAAGGAGTTCATTAACAGATTGTTCAATATTTTTTTTTCTGAAATGGTATTTAGCATTTTATTTCCTTTTCTGTTAATCTGAGCAATTTTCATTTTTGATGCTGGTAACTTGGTTCACTTTTTTCTTTCTTTTTTATGAAATTAACTAAAGTTTTTTTTCTATTTTATTGTTTTTTTCATAAAATCAACTCCATGTTATATAATAATTACTAATTACTTATTTTCTTTTTTTATTAATCTTTCCTTTGATTTTTAGGATTTCTAATTTTGTATTTTGGGATTTTCAATTTGTTCTTTTCGAGCTTTTTTAGTTTCATGCCCAATTTATTGATCTCCTTTTCCTCTAATTTATTTATATATGCATTTAGAAATATAAAATTTTATCTAAGGACTGCTTTGGCATAAGTTTCACTTTGATGTCTCATTATTGTCATTCTCTTGGATGAAATTATAGATTGTTTCTATGATGTTATTTGACCAACTTATTCTTTAGGATTAGATTGTTTAGTTTCTAATGTTTAGTTTATCTTTCCATGATTCTTTGATACATGTAATTTTATTGCTTCATAATCTGAGAAAGATGCATTTAATACTTCTTCCTTTCTGTATTTCATTGTCAGATTTGCAAGCCCTAATACATAGTCAATTTTTTGTAGGTTCCATGTACCACTGAGATAAAGATATTCCTTTCTATATCTATTCAATTTTCTCCAGTGGTCTATCATACCTAATTTTCCTAAGATTCTGTTTACCATTTTGTTTTTTTCACTTTTTTTTCTTGTTTATTTTGTGGTTAGATCAACCTAATTCTGAGAGAGGAAGATTGAGCTACTAGTATCTTGAAAGAAAATGATGAATTTTTCAGAGTAGTTAATTCTTGATTGTAATCCAAGTTCCTTTGCCCTCTAGAATACTACATTCCAGGTCCTCTGAGCTTTTAGTATTGAAGCTGCTAAATCCTGCATAATCTTGATTGTGGCTTCTTGGTACTTGAATTGTTTCTTATTTTTTTTTGGCTGATAGCAGCATTTTGTTATTTAGCTGATAATTCTGAAATTTGACTATGATATTCCTTGGAGGCTTTGGGGGGGCATCTCTTTCAAGAGGTGACCAGTGGATTCTTTTTTTTTTAGTTGTTTTTTTTTTTTTGCAAGGCAAATGGGGTTAAGTGGCTTGCCCAAGACCACACAGCTAGGTAATTATTAAGTGTCTGAGACTGGATTTGAACCCAGGTACTCCTGACTTCAGGGCCAGTGCTTTATTCACTGTGCCACCTAGCCACCCTGACCAGTGGATTCTTTCAAGGACTATTTTGCCCTCTTTTCCTAGGATACTAGGGCAGTTTTCTTTGATAGTCTCTGAAAGATATTTTTCAGGCTCTTTTTTTGATCATGAATTCCAAATAGTCCAATTATTTTTAAATTATCTCCTATGGATCTATTTTTTTTCCTGATTAGTCATTTTCCCTATGAGGATTTTATGTTTTCTTTGGTTTGTTCAGACTTTTGATTTTGTCTGATGGATGTTTGATATCTTATGGAGTCATTGGTTTCTACCTGTTCAATTCTAATTTTTAAGGATTTATTTTCTTTAGTTAGTTTTTTTTTATTTCCTTTTCCATTTGACTCGTAAAATTCATTTTTGAGCTCTTTCAAGGGGACTTTTTGAATTTGAGACCAAATGGTAATCCCCTCTGAGGCTTCACATGTAAGTATCTTATCATTGCTTTCCTCTTCTCAGATGACTTTTTGATCTTCCCTGTTCCAGAGTAGTTTTCTATAGTTAGGGTTTTTCTATTTTTTTTTTTGCTCATTTTAAAAGTTGAGCTCTAATCTTGGGGCATAAGGGACATAGTACTAAGCTTTTTGTGCTGGGGTACAGGAGTCTGGTCTCTGGCTTTCTGCACTGGTGTCTCAGATACTGACAGCTTGCTCCTTGCTATTAGTATAATCTTATTCAGTCCCACATGTTGAACCAGTGTTCCAGGGCTCACAGTATGTTTTTTTTTTGTGCTAGGGATAACACCCTCACTTCTGGCCTACTGACCTGGGATCTGCATTGTGCCTATGTGCCTCTTGCTGACTTCCCCTTATACCTGGGCTGTGCTCTCCTTTTACCCTTGTAAGACACAACTTTCCTGAAGTCCCTCCAAGATATCTTAAACTGAACAGCTGTTTTACTCTGTCTTTTTATGGGTTTTGACACTTTAGAGTCTGTTTAGAGATTTCAAATAAAGTTGTTTCAGAGGGAAATTATGAAAAGATTTCTTTACCTTCTTAGTTCTTGGTTCTGCTCAGGAAATTCCAAGTCCTTTTGTTCTAATAATTTCTTAGGAATTTGCAGAAAATCACACATCTTCTTTTTGGATCTGCCTGTTGGAAAGCATATCATGCATCACTACTACTGTGAAAGTTTTTTGGACAGTCTTCAGCTTTTTTGAATAATATTCTAGGCCACTATTTTTCTGAGATTTGTGAAAATGAATCATTCTCAAAGGAGAGAAGCTGTGTGTATGGTATAGTGGAAACAGCATCAGATTTAGAGGAAGATGACTTGCCTCTGTCACTGTCTATCTCTGTAACTTGGGGTAAGTCATTTAAACTCTTTGGGTCTCCTTTCCTCATTTGTCAACAATAAGAACAGCAAATTAATAAGCACTTACTATGGGTCAGGCCCTGAACTGTTACCAAAAAAAGGGCAAAAAATATTATCATTCAGTCAGTGAAGCAACATTTAGTAACCATTAATTATAGACTGAATAGGTGAGACTATATGACGATTAAAATTCCTTTCAGTTTCATATATCTGATCTTCTGATATTATAAAATGAATAAGATAGAAACAAAGTTAAGAACTGTTTGTACTTAAAACACTATATTGTACTTCCCTATGTATAAGATGCACCCTTTTTCAAAAAATTTGGGACCTAAAAACTGGGAGCTTCTTATACAGTGGTTGTAGATTTTTTTTACTTTCATTTCCCACTTTTTCATGCTTGTTGTCTTTGTGTTCATTGTTTTGCATGTGTTACTAGTGTATTAGTTTACATTTTGCCATGTTCTACCTAGAAATGATTCAGAAAAAAAATTTTCATACAGTGCTGAATTCAAGTTCAAAGTGATCTAGTTTGCAAAAGTGAATGGAAAATGTACTACTGAATATAAGTTTGGTCCTCCTCCAACTGAGAAAACAATCCAAGATTGGTTTTGGGAAGAAGAAACCCTACTGAAAATGCCATGGCAGAAGAAGTTCATGAGAGGCAGGTCAGAAAAATGGTCTGATTTATAGAGGAAATTGAAGAGAGGGATTGAAGAGCATAGGGCAATTGGAATTCCTGTGTCCACAAAGATGGTTCAGGATGAGGCAAGAAGAAATGCTGATGAAAAAGAAGTTACTGATTTCAAAGAAAGACAACTAGTACTTCAAGTTCATGAAACAGAATGGACTAAGTATGTGTACATGCACCAGACTTGCTCAAAAAATGCCTGAAAGCTATGAGGAGAAAGTCCTTGGACTTCATGATGAATAAAACTTGAGTTCAATAATGTTAATGTAATACATTTTTTTCAAATTTTGGGCCCCAAAATTAAGGTGTGCCTTATACATGGAGAGTCTTATATATGGGGAAATATGTTAATTCAGATGACATATTAAAGTTAAGTTGTATGTATGAAATTAAAGACATTGAAACAAACTCAGATAATATATTTGTTGAAAAAATTTTACCAAACCAGATGAATACTAACATTTTTGCTTCAGTTAATGCTATTGGTGGTAGCAAGAATTAGCAGGGACTTGAATATCTGCTAATGTACTATAAAAACATTATAGAAGTTTAAACTGACCAGATATCCAAATCTTAGATGGTTTCCCTTGACATATATATATATATATATATATATATATATATTATATATATAGTAGTTTATCAAACTTATGAAAATTTGCTATATAAAGAGCTATAGATTCTATTATAGAAGATGTATGAGAATTGCCCTTTACTACAAAAAGGAGTCAGCAGAAAAGCATAATCTTTATCAATAAATCCTCTCCCCAGGCATTGTCCCTTGATTTTGCCTGTTTGCTCCTGAGAATTGAATTGAAATTAGAGAAGGTGCACATGACTTCATAAAAAGCAAATTGTGGGAAATTTGCGTGACTGTATACAGGAAATTCATTGTCAGCGCAAAAGAATCCCACTAAGGTCAGCAAAAAAGTGCTCAAAACTTTTTTTTTTTGGATGAGGATCACTGAGTGACCACAAGAGGCAAGAGGATTCCATTACCGCTGAATGCCTATCTAAGGTTTAGACACAGGAAGGTCAGAAGGGGAATTGACTGACAGTTAAAAATATTAACTGTTAGAAGATACAAATTGAAGATGTAGGTATTACAACATTTGCACTATTCTGGATTGGGTGAAGCCTTACCAGAGAACTATCCCTGCATGAGAAAATGGGACATTTACCCTAAAAGAAAGGAGCAACAAGATGGGATCCAAGAGAGTTACATTAAACTAGCATGGGCAGATATATAAAATATATTCTTTGGTGAAGTGAGGTTACTCTTTTTTAAAATTTTTTTAGAAAATACATTTTTCCTTTTTTTCTTATTAATCCATTTCTCCTCACATTGCCTTTCCTCTCACATTGCTAACAACAGCTGCTCTCTCAGTGCCTTACCTGCAGCTGGGAGGAATGCACAGTAGGTAAATCACAGCATATGCCAAGTCAATGACATCTTTCAAATCTCTTTGGTAAACCATCATCTACCACAACTGCGAGCTTGCAGGGTCTGGCAAGACTAATGATACCTCCTTATCTCTTTCCTGTGTGAAGAATATGTGTAAGATGCATATGAAAGATCAAAATTTCTATCTTTTAATAACTCTTCGATCACCTTTTCATCTATATAGAAGAGATACTATTTTGTATGTATTATCAAAGTAAAATATCCATAATTTTATGTATAATATAAATATATAGGAATATATAATATAATATATATAGTCCAGTTTTTTTTTAAATTAGTCAATTTACTCTTTTGCATACCACATTGCATTTTTCATTTATGCAGAATTCTGCCAGAATCGTTTGTAGGAGGAATAGTTTCAAAATAGGTAGACAGACTACATAATTGGCACTCAAATTTATATAAAATGTTCTATAAAATGACACAGGAATATTACTAATCTCCATTTTATAGATGATAAAAGTTTTACAAAAGCCAAAAGATGTCCCTGGTCAAATGACATCAAAGTTGAAACCATTATTCTTTCAACCTTATCATCTTTCTTTTTCATAGAAAAATATCATTTCTTACCAATACATTCAATGTTCTTCATGATAAATTGAATACCATAGAAATATAAATTGTCATCATGCCTTCCTCAGGCAGTAGGTCAATATAAATCTATGAAGTGCTTGTTATGATAAGCACTGGAAAACAGAAAGGCAAAAATGGTCTCTGCCCTTAGTTTACCTTCTACAAACTCTTTCTAAGGATTATCTTTCTCTATATTTCCACATCTAGTTTTTGTCCATATGGATTTCACTTTAGTCCTTCCAGGCCTGAAAATGCCAGTGTTGGAAAGAAGGATGTGGGGATTTTATTCTTAATCCATTAACACCATACTCACCAATAATATGGGCAAAAAAAGGAGATTTTCCCCTAGAATGGAGAATGCATGGAGACATCTAACAAAGTTAAATTACTTTACAACTGTTTGAAGAATCTATTTCTTTATTTGAATGACAACAATTGCCTGCTATAATCAATAATATACTATAATTCTTTTTGTGAACACAATATATGGGAAGTCCTTTTCACAGCTGATATGTAGTCAGGGTCCAGTTCACAGGAGGGATCACAGTTTCTTATAGTTTGCCATTGAAGCATTCTAAGATTGTTGCCATTTTTGTTTTAAGATGGATTGTGGTTGTTTTTCTGGAACATTCAGGGTCACACGTATCAGTTGACGTCCTGGAAATCTGAGCTAGTGCCATGTATTTGAAGCTGTTTGCTTGCCCCCAAGGAGAGATTTATGTCTTTCACTGTACAAAGTGAAATCACAACAGTGTAGAAAAGAAGGCAAATGTTTGCTTGTTCAAGTTAGGTCCTTATTCATCTCCCAGCTGACTAAATCTATGAAGATAAACATGGCACAGTTTCCCTGGACCAGCAGTGACTGCATATTGTCTTCAGATAAATACTACAATATTATTCCTCCACATTTTCCTGGACAGTTGCAGATACTGAAAACAAGTCAAAGTAACAGTACATGTCAACGTGTAGGCAGTTCCAAGTTGTCATTAACCTGGGGGAAAACAAAGAATGAAAGTTTCAAGAGTCAATTTTGTTTTTAACCCTTTGAATTTTAATCCCCCCCACTTCAAAACATGATTGACATCTCCTGGGAGCTTTCTTTCCTTTCATAAGTTAGGAAGCATTAAGTAGTTGCCTTTTCCACTGACTGATTCCAATCACATTCCTATAGATAAAGTAGGATTCCCTGGACTCCCACAGTTTCCTATTTATCTTTCAAAATGCATACTTTCTTTTGCAGATGAGGTCATTGGATAAAGAAGGAAGAGATATGTTTGGCAAGGAGAGCAGGCTGCATGATATGGAAGAGATAGAGGAAAAGAGGGAATAACAAGATGTATTTCTGTAGTACCCCATTTATGATGGTACTTAATCCTTATCCATTAGAACAACCTGAGAAGAAAGAAAGAGCTCAAGAAATTTTTGAAATTTTAGAAAGCATATTGTCGATAAGCGAAAAAAGTCTAGTTGGATAAAGTTTCTACCTACCAGAGCTTAAATGACTTTCAACAGGTTGTTCTTCACCTTTATCATTAAGTATTTGTTAAATGTTTCCTGCATGCCAGGAATACATATAAAGGTTAAAAAGAATTCTTTCATCAGATGCCCTGATCAAGTTTAACTGGGACGAGAGATAATAAAAAGAATAGATCCACTGAGGCTCTTCATACAATAAGGTAGAATAGAACTTGTTAAATCATATTTATTTTTTGATTGATATTTTTAATCATATTTTTCCAGTTCCATGTTATGAAAATGTAAAGTTGTAAACAATCTGGTAAAATATCTACATGTACTTTTGTGTTTAACACATTCCTGAAGTAGTAATTTTGTGAGGGAGGAAATAGGATTAAGGGAAAAGAAAGAAAAGTTTGGAATAAGAAGGAAATATATAAGAGAAGTTTTTAAAAAGGTGAATATAGTATCCATTCAGATTCTGTGTTGTTTGTTTGTTTTTCTCTAGAGGTGGATGGCACTATCCATAACAGATTTGCATTAATATCCCAAATCTTCCAATACCTCACCAACATTGATCATTTGCCTTTTTGTCATCATCTTAGTCAATCTGAGAGATGTGAGGTAGTACTTCAAAGTTGTGTTAACTTGTATTTAATAAAAAATGATTTCGAGCATTTTCCACATGATTATGATAATTTTAATTTCTTTGTTTGAAAACTACATGTTCATTACTTGTGACCATTTATCAATTGGGGAACAACTTGTAAACTTATAAATTTGATTAATATATTTTAGAAATGAGATCTTTATCAGAACCCCTAGCTGTGAAAATTGTTCCCAGTTTTGTTTTCCTTCTAATCTTGATTGTATTAGTTTTATTAGTGCAAAACCTTTTTAATTTAATATAATCAAAATCATCCATTTTGCAATTTATAATGTACTCTATTTCTTGTTTGGTCAAAAATTTCTCCCCTTTCCATGCGTCTGGCAGATAGAGTATTTCTTGATCTGTTGACTGATCTATGGTATCACCCTTTATGTCTAAATTCTATATTCATTTTGACCTTAGGGTATAAGATATTAGTCTATGGCTAATTTTTGCCATACTATTTTGCAGGTTTCTCAGCAGTTTTTGTCCATTTTTGAGTTCTTATCCCAAAAGATTTTTGGTTTGTCAAGCAATAAAATACTTTAGTCATTTACACTGTTTTTTGTACCTAATCTAATTCATTGGTTCATTACTCTATTTATTAACCAATACCAGGCAGTTTTGATAATTGTACCTTTATAGTATAGTTTTAGATGTGGTACAACTAGGTCATATTAGCTCTTTTTTTTCCAATTCCTTTGATAGTCTTTTGTTACTCCAGATGAATTTTGTTATTATTTTTTCTAGCTCTGTAAAATAGTTTTTTCCAGTTTGATTGGTTTAGCACCAAATAAATAATTTAAATTTGTATAGATTGTTTTTTTATATCAGGTTGGCCAAACCATAAGCAATTGACATTTTTTTCCATTTGTTTAGATTTGACAATATTTGTGTGAAAAGTATTTTGAAATTGTGTTCATACAGTTTCGTAGTTTGTCTTGGGAGGTATATTCCCAAGTATTTTATTTTGTCTAGAGTTACTTTAAAATGGAATTTCTTTTTCTATCTTTTGTCCTTGGTCTTATATAGAAATACTGATGATTTTGTCCTGCTATTTTGATGAATTTGTTGATTGTTTCAAGGAGTTTTTTAGATGATTTTTCTCAAGTTCTCTAAGTATACTATCATATCATCTTCAAAGAATTAAAATGTTGCTTCCTTATTGCCAATTATAATTCCTTAAATTTCTTTTTCTTCTCATTGTTAAAACTAATACTACTAGTACTTTTTTGAATAAGAGTAGAGATAATAGGCATCTTTGTTTCATCTTTGATCTTATTGAAAATGTTCCTAGTTTATCCCCATTACATATTATGCTTATTGATCTTTTAGATAAATGGTTTCTTATTTTAAGGAAAACTACATTTATTCCTATACTCTCTAGTGTTTTTAATAGGAATTAATGCTGTATTTTTGTCAAAGGCTTTTTCAGCATCCATTGAGATAATCATATGATTTCAGTTGTTTTTGTTGTTGATATGTTCAATTATGTTGAGTATTTTTCTAATATTGAATTGTCCCTGCCTACCTGATACAAATCTTACCTGATCATGTTGTATTATCCTAGTAGTAATTTGTTATAATTACTTTGCTGAAATTTTATTTAAGATTTTTTGCAATAATATACATTAGGGAGATTTGTCTATAATTTTGTCTGTTTTAGTTCTTGATGGTTTATGTATCAGCACTATATTAATGTCATAAAGGGAATTTGGCAAAACTTTATTTTCTGTTTTTTAAAAAAATAGTTTATGTAAGTTTATGTAAGAATTGGAATTAATTGTTCCTTAAATGTTTGGTAGAATTCACTTGTAAATCCATCTAGCTCTGGGGACTTTTTCTTAGGGAGTTTTATGGATGATTTCTTCAATTTCCTTTTCTGAAATGGGGATATTTCAGTATTTTTCCCCTCTTCTGCTAATCAGGGTAGTTTACATTTTTGGAAATATTCATCCACTTTACTCAGCTTTCCAAATTTATTGTCATACAGTTGGACAAAATAACTCTGAAATATCTCTTTAATTTCCTTCTCATTAGTGATGAGTTAATCCTTTTTCATTTTTGGTATTGGTAATTTGCTATTCTTCTCTCTTCTTTAAACTTTATTAACCAAAGGTTTGTCTATTTTTTTATATAACCAACTCTTACTTTTATTTATTAGATCAATAGTTTTCTTGCATTCAGTTTTATTAATCTCTACTTTGATTTTCAGAATTTCTAATTTGGTATTTAATTGAGGATCTTTAGTGTGTTCTTTTTTTTTTAGCTTTTTTAGTTACATACCCAATACATTGATATCTTTCTCCATTTTATTCATATAAGCACTTAGAGATATAAAATTGCCCTTAGAATTGCTTTGGCTGCATAATATAAATTTTGGTATGATATCTCAGTCCCTTTAGTATTGCTATCATAGCACCATAATGCTTGTTAACTAACATAAGGATTAATGCAAGATCACTTCCTGATCTATTTATGCTCAAGGATATATTTCTTCCTCTGGCCCTATTGTACTACAACCCTTCTTAGCTAAAGTAAGTAAAGTCACTTCATGATGTAATTATGTATAGAATCTCTAAGTACTCCCCTCCCTCTATCTCTTTAGGAACACCAACCTCACAATTAACATTACTTCATGTCTCATTTATATTCTTGTCCTCTAAGTACAATCCCTACAACTATATTCAATCCTCTAACTATCCCTAAGAGAAATACAACTCTCAAGATTTAAAACTGCTATCTTGTAGGAATGTATACAATATAATGCTCTTGATAACATTTTCCCCCTTTCTTTTTACCTTTTTTATATTGTTTTATATTTGAAAATCAAATTTCCTGTTCAGTTCTGGTCTTTTTATTAGAAAATTTTGAAAGTCTTCTAGTTCATTGAAAATCCATCTTTTCCAGGGCGGCTAGGTGGTGCAGTGGATAGAGTACCGTCCTTGGAGTCAGGAGTACCTGGCTTCAAATCCGACCTCAGACACTTAATAATTACCTAGCTGTATGGCCTTGGGCAAGCCACTTAACCCCATTGCCTTGAAAAATCTAAAAAAAATCCATCTTTTCCCCCCTGACAGAATATGTTGAATTTTTCAAGGTAGCTAGTTTATGATTGTTATCCAAGATCCGTTGCCCAGAAATAGCATATTCCAGATCCTCTGATCCTTTAAGTTGAAGCTGTTAAGTGGTGTAATTCTGACTGTTCTTCCTTTGTATTTAAATTGCTTCTTTTTGGCTAATTGCAATATTTTCTACTTTAGTTGAGAATTCTGGAAATTGACTATGATAGCCTTGGAGGTTTTTTTCATGGGGTCTCTTTCTGGAAGTGTTCTATATATTCTTTCAAGGACTATTTTGTTTTCTTGTTCTGGTATATTAGGACAGTTTTCCATGACAGTTTTCTGAAAATATTTTTGGGACTTTTTTTTTGATCTAGGATTTCAGGTAGACCAATAATTTGTAAACGATTTATTCTTTGTTTTAATTAATTTTTATTAAAGATATTATTTGAGTTTTACAATTTTCCCTCCAATCTTACTTCCCTCCCCCCCACACAGAAAGCAATCTGTCAGTCTTTACTTTGTTTCCATGTTGTACCTTGATCCAAATTGGGTGTGATGAGAGAGAAATCATATCCTTAGAGAAGAGACAAGAATTCTAAGAGGTAAAAAGATCAGACAATAAGATACCTGTTTTTTCTAAATTAAAGGGAATAGTCCTTGAACTTTGTTCAAACTTCACATCTCCTTAACTGGATACAGATGGCACTCTCGTTTATGGACAGCCCAAAATTGCTCCCAATTGTTGCACTGATGGAATGAGCAAGTCCTTCAAGGTTGATCATCACTCCCATGTTGCTATTAGAGTGTACAGTGTTTTTCTGGTTCTGCTCATTTCACTCAGCATCAGTTCATGCAAATCCCATCAGGCTTTCCTCAAATCCCGTCCCTCCTGGTTTCTAATAGAACAATAGTATTCCATGACATACATATACCACAGTTTGCTAAGCACTTCCCCAATTGAAGGACATTTACTTGATTTCCAATTCTTTGCCACCACAAACAAGGCTGCTATAAATATTTTTGTACAAGTAATGTTTTTACCCTTTTTCTTCATCTCTTCAGGATATATACCCAGTAGTGGTATTGCTGGGTCAAAGGGTATGCACATTTTTGTTGCCCTTTGGGTGTAGTTCCAAATAGCTCTCCAGAAAGGTTGGATGAGTTCACAGCTCCACCAACAGTGTAATAGTGTCCCAGATTTCCCACATCCCTTCCAACAATGATCATTATCCTTTCTGGTCATATTGGACAACCTGAGAGGTGTGAGGTGGTACCTCAGAGCTTTAATTTGCATTTCTTTAATAATTAATGGTTTAGAGCATTTTTTCATATGGCTATGAATTGCTTTGATCTCCTCATCTCTAAATTGCCTTTGCATATCCTTTGACCATTTGTCAATTGGGGAATAGCTTTTTGTTTTAAAAATATGACTCAGTTCTCTGTATATTTTAGAAATGAGTCCTTTGTCAGAATCATTAGTTGTAAAGATTGTTTCCCAATTTACTACATTTCTTTTGATCTAAACTATTTATTCTTGCTCTATTTCCAGGTTGTTTTTTTTTCCTAAAAAGTACTTTACATTTTATTCAATTTGTTCAGCCTTTTGACTTTTTGTTTGATGGAATCTTGATGTCTCTTAGAGTCATTAGTTTCCATTTGCAATTCTATTTGCATTTCTATTCAATTCTAATTTTTCGGTTTTTATTTTCTTCAGTTAACTTTTGTATTTCTTTTTTTTCCAGTTGATTAATTTTAATTAAATGAGTTGCTTTTCTTTTCCAGTTGGTTAATTTTACATTTTAAGGTGCTGCATTCTTTTTCCATTTGGTCATTTTTACTTTTAAAGTAGTTGATTTCTTCAGTCAGTTTTTCATAATTCTCCTGTATGACTCTCATTTATTTTTTTATTTTAATTCAGTCACTATTCTTTGGTTTTCAAAATCTTTTTTAAACTCTTCTATGAGGTTTTGAATTTGAGTTCAATTTATAAATTCCTTTGAGAATTCCCTTGTAAGTAATTTGTCATGGTATTTTCTTCTGAGTGGCATTTTGATCATTTCTATCTGAAGTTGCTTTCTATGATTAGCTCTCTTTTTGTTATTTTGCTCATTTTGATAGTTGATCTCTATTCCTGGGGTATAGAGAGTAAAGCTCCAAGCTTTTTGTGCTGGACCCGGGGTCTGCTCCCTCTCTTAACACTTGCCAAAGAATTGCCTATGCAGAGGTCTGTTTCCTCCCTTATGTCCAGCTTTACCTATGCACTGGTTTGTTCCCTACCTAGTTCTGTCAGTTGCTCCAGTATTCCCAGAGCTCAGACTTTGTCTGGGGTGGGAATCCTCCCTGCTGGCCTGCTATCTAACGGAGCCATGACCTGGGCTACTGTCTAGCTGCTGGGACATGGGCTGCACTGTGGCTAGAAGCCTCCTAGTCATTTTTCTGTTCTCCTGCTTAGCTGGGCTAAACTTCCCCCCTTTCCCCCTAAGAAACAGACCTTCACTGAAGATCTTCCCCAAGGTCTACAGCTGGGAACTTGATTTCATGGGGCGGGGGTGTTGGGGGGGATCTGTAGCTTTAGTTTCTATGTATAGGCTTCATTTTACATTGTGTAAGGTAAAGCTCCTGGAGTATGCTAGCTTCATGCTGTCATCTTGGCGTCACCTGGAAGTTCCTAAATCATATTTTTAGAACCACTCTAATCATTTCAGGTCAAAGTAAGACAAAATCTGTCTGAAGAATAAGAATACAATTCATTGTGGTCTGAAAAACTGGATGGGGAACTGGAAGCTGAGTTGCCTATAAGACTGTTCCCCATCTAAATGAAAAAAAAATTAAGATAATACTGACTAGGGGCAAATGATTTGTAATACAAATAGAGGGTCAAGAAAGTCCCTGTTCTCCTGAGATTCACATTCCAATAGAAGACAACATAGATAGGAATTTCAGTGACAAGAAGGAAATGTCCAAAGGTTATTAGGATATAGTATCAAGACATGTGGTAATACATGTCTTTGGGTAATACTTTCATGGACAGAACAATATTCATTGGTATGTCCATAAGGATTGGTTACTTGAATAATGGCTTAGGAAAGGCAACTGGTTGGAAAGCTAGATTGGAGGAGTAGGGTTAGCTGCTATTCCTGGAATTGTTAGCCTTACCCTCTTTATTAGAGACAATTGGCTAGCTGTTAGTGTTCATGGTAGCAAGAATGTGGGCCCCTTCTCCATAGGGGTTGCTTCCCTGAATAGTGGTTGCAGCCATCTCTATCATATTCTAGTGATTAGCAAAGAAACAAGATCAATGATCTGAGGGTAAGAGGTAAGACTGGTCTTGAGACTTTTGGGTATAGCCATCAGTTGACTAGTCAGTATTTGATGTCAATAATAGTAAATAGCAGTCCGCTTTTCCAGAGGAACATCTTGGAAGTAGGCCAATGGTCTTTGGATGGAGTTTTGTTTTGCTCTTTTCCCAAGGATTCATAGAAGCAGAATTTTGGTCTATCATAAGCAAGGTCTAAAGAAAAGTAAGGTTTCAATGGTGGTGATGTTTTGACCTGCTCAGCACATACCAATTTCTGTCTCTCCCTATGAGTGCATTTCTGCTTCATGTTATGTTACACATTCACTTGGCAATATCATCTTAAGTATTCAGTTTACTTGTCCTTAAAAAATCATCATACCTTGATCAAAATCCCTAAAGAGGTCAATGTGAAGGTAAGGCATCTCCCATTCTTTACATGGATAATGGAAAGAAAGATAAGTGTATCCCTGGTATCATTTCAGTTAATTGAAGATTTCTTTATAGATCAATTGATTTTTTTCACTTCTCATTTATATGTGGTTGGAAATGAAGGGATCTAGTCTCCTGCCATTGGTCATAGGTGAGAACCACTATAGAGAAGATAATGGCCCTGTGTAAGGATGATTGGATCTTTGAAAGAAGAAATTTATAGTCTCACAAACTCCTAAGGCAAGATTTTTTTAAATTGATTTGCCAACTGATTTTTATTTTACAAGTCTATTACCTAGTTGTATATTTCTTTCCAAGATCATTTCTTTCTGCCAATATTTGATCCTTCGATGTCTATTCTTTGTAGAGTTTTAAGTACAATTGAATATCATATTTTATCAAAAGCTTTTTTTCACCTATTAATATGATCTATGAATCTGGATGTTCTTATTTAATAAGATTATTTACATTAGTTATTTTTTATGCTTTGCATCTGTAGTATTAATAAAACTTTGTACAGTGAATGATTTTTTTTATATATTGCAATAGGTTTGTTGTTAGAATTCTGATTTTATTAAATCATAAATAACATTTTTATTTGTTTTTGCATTATCTTTACCTCCCTTGTGGGCTAATATTTGCATTTGTCTCTGAAAAGCTTTTTTGGTAAAATGTTTTCTTTTTCCAAATTTGAGAAAAATTTGTGTAGTATAGTTATTTAATATTCTTGTATATTTAGTAGAATTCACCTATAAGTTCATCTGTTTCAATATTCCCCTTTCCTTTGGTAATTTTTTCATGTCTTATTAAATTTCATTTTTTGAGATTAGACTGTTTACGATCTCTATTTCATGTTTATTTAATTTGGTTATTTCATATTTTTATAAATAATTTTTTCTTTTAGTTTCTTGATAGAATTATAATTATACATAGTAGGTTTATAACACATTTTTAAACATTATGATGGAAATGAAATGCAATGGAATGCAAAAGAAATGTAAAACACTGTATGCAAAATATGAACATATCTCATGTACTATTAATTTTTCAAACACAGTTTTATTTGAGAAAAAGTTGCATGGGATAGTTATATAGAAACAAGTTTATGAGCAAAAATAGGTTCAAAAAACAAAATGTAAACTCTAAAAGTTTAAAATTGATATTTATAGATAATTGAGTTTATATTAGTGCGACTATACTAGACTGTTCTGGCACTTTGCATATGTTCACAGATTCAGGCTTGATACATCAGAGACTTCTCACATTTTGTGACTGGCAGCAAGTGCAGTGCAGGGGAGAGGTTAAGGCTGGAGGTCTATGAGGGGAATACCTTGATTAAGAAAAAGAAGTATAGAATCCAGCAAATTATGGAAACAAAACAGGACTCATCCCTCCCAGGTCTCTCCTAACCCCTAACTACTAGAGATGTGTTTGGACATTGCGTGTGAAAAGTAAAAGAAATATTTAATAACATTGCAGAAATTGACAACTCTGCCAGACCACTTAGTGATCAGGTTGTAAACTGGAACCACTCAGGGTGATAATTGTTCATTTTTCTTTTTGTTGTCTTTTTGTAGTTTTTTTGTTTGTTTATTTGTTTTAGGTTTTTTGCAAGGCAAATGGGGTTAAGTGGCTTGCCCAAGACCACATATCTAGGTAGTTATTCAGTGTCTGAGGCTGGATTTGTACTCAGGTAGTCCTGACTTCAGGGCCGGTGCTCTATCCACTGTGCTACCTAGCAGTCCCTTTTTTTTTGGAAGGCAATGGGGTTAAGTGGCTTGTACAAGGTCACAAAGCTAGGTAATTAGTAAGTGTCTGAGCTCAGATTTGAACTCAGATCTTCCTGACTCCAAGGTCAGTGATCTGTCCACTGTGCCGCCTAGCTGCCCCCAATAATTGTTAATTTTTAAAAGAAAAAGGAGTAGAAGCTGAAGCCATGGAGCTCAAAGTTTTTATTCTTAAGAAAAATATTATATGTGCTTGTGTGTTTGTGTATGTGTGTATAGCATTTGTATAATGCCATATACACATATATGTATATATGTATATATTTTAAAGTAGACATTAGTCAGCTCTGAGTTAGGGAATACAAGTAATGTTACCACTATTTTACTGATGAGGAAGCTAGGCTATAGAGAGTTAAAGTAATTGGTCCAAGGCCACACAATTATTAAGTGATAGAAGCTAGATTAAAATTCTGGGCTTCTGAATTCTTTGATAATATGATGTATTTGAATTCTTCCTCTGACATTACTGTCTGCATTGTTGATGTTATTGTTGTTGTTGCAATTGTTAGTCCTTCATTTTCAAAAAGGACCATGACATTGGGAAGACAATGCCATGACATGCAAGTGATTTAGGTTTAAAGTGAGGTGAGAGCTGTGCAAAGTTGCCAGTCTCACTTTCTAATCCATCGGTCCAGGGACCAGATATGGATCTGGATAACTGACGATGGTCCTGGATGCAAGCTTGTTGGATGAATTAAAGCAAAAAGATATATTCAGTGACTTGCAATTTTGGAGAACTCTAATTTTCAGCACTTATTAATAGCCACTCCAAGACCACTATTGAGTCTAATATACCTCATCTTGTTATTAACCTACAAGGGAAAGAACATGATGTGCTGGAAAATAGAAAAATTAGGAAACTCATCTACTTCTGGTTCAGCCTATAAATAACTGATTATATATCCTTGAGCAGCTCACTTAGCTTCTTTGGCTTTCAGTTGCCTTATCTGTAAAATGGAAATAATGTCTATATTACATGCTTCAATGAGTTGTGATAACAACAAAAAAAAGTGTGATCATATGACAGTATATGTAACTCAAAATCATTCTATAAATATTTTTGTTAAATTGAAAACAAGGTAATCTATTCCATGCAAAAAGGGGATCCCTTTCATTCTTCAAAGAAAGTGCCAATAGATAGTCCAACGTCAAAGGGTAAGGGTTCTTTGGGCAGCTAGGTGGCTCAGTGGATAGAGTGTTGAGTCCAGAATCAATTAGGAAGACTTCTCTTCCAAAGTTCAAATTCTTCCTCAGATACTTATTAGTTATGTGATCCTGGGCAAATCACTTAACCCACTTTGTCTCAGTTTCCTCATCTGTGAAATGAGTTATAGAAAGAGTACATTTGCCCACAAAGCTCCAAAAGTGGTCATAAAAAATTAGACACAGATGAAAAATGAGTAAACAATGACAAGGATACTTAGGAAAAAACTGTGAGATGTAAATCATGGTCTTAATTTCCCACTTAGAGAGTTTATTTCACAGTCATACCAATGTATAGTTTTGTACAAACTCTTTATTATTCTCCATTGTCAGTCAAGAGCTTAACTTGGGGCATGTCAGCAACACCTAAATAACACATGGGATTCTTTTCTGGTCTCACTAGTGAGGTTTTGCTTGTCCTTCTGCCCTCCTCTTCCTCATATCTTGAATAGACAATGATTTTCTTGTTGTCTCCCCTATTAGAAATGAACTCCTTGAGAAAAGACATTTTTCGCCTGCTTTGTATCCCCAGGAATTAACAGTGTAAGAACATTAATAAATACTCATTTACTGACATCCCATGATTAAGATAGACATGTGAAGGCAGGTTTAGGTAATACTCAGCCTCTCCTTCCATGTCTTCCCCCCCCTCTATTTCATGATGCCCCTTTCTTTTTTCTGTTCTTTAGTACCCAATTTCCTATTCACTGTCAAAACTTCCTTTTAGAAAGAACTGGATTTGGAGTAAAGAACCCTTGGTTCACAAACCAGTTGCATTTCAGCTAATCACTTAATCTTTTTAGTTCTCATTTTCTTTATCTACAAAAATAAAAAGAGCAGATGATTTTATATTGGTCATATTTATTAAAAAATAAGTCAAATAAACGAAGAATACATCTACTGTAGCTTGTTTACTTTAGAGTACAAAGTAATGTTCCCCCCTTGTGAAACTGGTAGTTCAGTTTGCTGTGCTCAAAGAAATGACCTGCTTTCTAATTAGATTCTACATTGCCTTGGTATTTCCTAAAATCAGAAGAAAGGATAAACCTACATTGATGTCATAGAATGCCTGTGTCTTCAATATGTCCTTTGTTTTAATCAAACAACAAATATATATTAAGGAACTGCCAGGTTCCAGTCACTCTGCTAGGTTCTGGGGATACAAAGAAAGGGAAAAAAAGTCCCTCAAGAAACTTACATCCTACTGATGAAAACAACATGTGCACATTTAAGTGCATGTAGAATATAGGCAAGATAAATATGAGAATTGTGTAGGGGCGGGGAGGAACAGGAACTGTGATCTTTTAATAGCAATAAAGAAAAAGTTCCTGATTATACACCTGCTTCTTTCTCCCTTGTATCTAGAAATGTACTTTGTCAAAATATTAGATCCAAAGAGGGAGCTGGGGAAGGATGTATCTCAAATTCAACTTAAGAGGTATATCTGATTGGGCCTCCTGAATTCATTCCCCTGCCCCTAAGGTAGACATGCTCTTCTTTAGGCCAGGATGTATCGTCTGTGCTTCGAAAAAAATAGAACTCTTTCCACAAACTGAACTGAGTCTCCATCTATCAAATATATTCTGACTTATTAAGACTGTGTGGTCAGACTTTACAGAGGATACAAAGGAAGTATTACTGCTTTTTATGGAAAGAAAAGAGTAGCTAGGTGACTCAGTGGATAGAGTTCTGGGCCTTGAATTAGAAAGATTCATCATCCTGAGTTCAAATCCAGTCTCAGACACTTTCAAACTATGTGACCCTGAGACAATCACTTAACCTTATGCTTGATTGCCTCAGTTTCCTCATCTGTGAGGAGAAGGAAATGGTCAACCACTCCAGTATCTTTACCAAGAAAACCTCAGTTGGAGTCATGAAGGGTCAGACATAACTTAAAAAAAAAGACTGAACAACAATGGAAATAAAAAAGTAGTCACCTCATCTAGAGAAGTTCTTATTTTTGTACATGTGTCATAGACCCCTCTATTCTTTCCTTCCTTGAATAATGTATCTAAATTGATGAAATAATTCTACATAGAAATCAAGAGGCAAAGTATTTTCTCATCCAAATTCACAGACCACCTGAAATCTATCCATGGACCAATTGGGAATCCATAGAAATCAACCATCAAGATCACTCTCCTCAGTTTACAGATGAGAAAAATGAAGCCAAAGGAATTAAATGGCTTAAATATGCTCAAAAGATTAATAGATAATAAGTTTTAGAATCAGGATTTGAACTCAGGTCTTCTGACCCTAAAGACAGCTTTCTTTCCATGAATGATACTGCCTGGAAAAAAACAGAAAATTTATGCCAATGTGGGTGGCAGCTTGGTGTCGAGCAAAACTTATTGGACTGAGGAGTGAACTCATCTTCAAGGATTGTTTTCTCCCTTACTGGAACTCTCCAGGTCACAAACAGGATATACATTTCTGAAGATGTTATCGAAAAATTTTTTGTTCAGATGTGAATTGAACTAAAGGTCTCTTCTGGATCAAAGAGGTTTCTTGTCTGAGTCAGTAGACCCAGATTTTTGGCTCAGGCCTAGCCACTGGGTATTAATCATGTATTCTTTAGCAAGTTCTATAATCACACTGAGCCCTTCATTTCCTAATCTATATAATGGGGAGATTAGACTAATTGATCCCTAGTCCCTGGTTTATGAAGAGCTTATGGTTTAGTTGAGTCAATAAGACTTATGTACATGAAACAATTAATGAACATTACAAGATCATTTATATTAAAGGACTAATCTCAATAATATCAGGTTCTACAATGTAATGGCAAAATGATCAGAACAAAGAATTTGCCCCAAGATGTCTTGTCAGCATATACCCTGAGAGTACATTAGAACTGGGTCTGTAGTCCATTCCTCCTGATCACCAGTCATTTACCATCCCACCCATCTGGCTGCACTACATATCAAACAGTAGCACTATGTGGGAAAGCATTTCATTATCTAGCATTATACTTATGATCCTCTGCTTCCTATGATTATCTGGTTAACACTGACTGGTATCTTACTATTTTTCCATGCCAAATGCTTGATCTGCATCTCCTATGGTAATAACACCTGCTAAACTCTTCAATAATTGATGAGAGGAGCCATGTTGTTTTCTTTGGTTTCCTTCTACAGACCAGTAGTGCAAGGTTCAAATGACTAATCGACATGGAACACAAAATAATGATAACAATCATAATTAACAATTTATATTCATAGAATCTCCTTTAATTCAAAGCAGCTTAAGAAATGTGGAAAATACAAGTCTGCTCCACTGGAGGGATGGAGGGAGGGAGGGAGAGGCTGGAGGATAGAACTCTTCCCTCCTCTAAGGTATGGCTGGTACAGATCATCCCTCCAGAGAGTTGAAGAAGACTAGACTCAGAGTTAAGACTTGACTTAGTGTCCACAGATGATTGACATTTCTACTTAGAGACTGCTAAGGGGTACAGTGGCTAGCACACCAGGTTTCAAATCATTAGTCCTGAGTTCAAATTTGGTCTCATGTACTTACCAACTGTATGACCTCAGGAAAATCACTTCACTTTTATTTTCTCCAGCTTTTTCATCTGCAAAATGCAGATAGAAACTATCTCCCTTGATATTTAAAAAAGTGGTTTGTATATAGCAGGTACTATATAAAGACTTTTGTTGTTGTTTAGTTATTTCAGTTGTGTCTGACTCTTTGAGACCCCCATTTATGGTTTTATTGGTTTCATCATTTTCTTCTCCAGCTCATTTTACAGATGAAGAAATTGAAGCAACAGTATTAAGTAATTTTCCCAGGAACACACAGCAAGTGTCTAAGGCCATATGTTCCTGACTCTAAACCTAGTGCTTTATCCATTGTACTTCCTAGCTCTCATATTCTATTACTGATGAATTATTAACATAAGAAAAATTCAATACATCCTTGACCCATTCCTTCCTAATTCCTAGCCACAAAATCCTTAGTGATTTAGGGAGGAGAAAAATCAGTCGAAACCATTTCTTCAAATTATTATATAAGCAAAATAATTGACTGAATAATTTAATTTTTCACTTCTCATCTAGTTATCAGGGCTTCATTTGGACACAATCTAATAATTGTGTCAATCAAAATACTTTTGTTCTCCTCGACCCCTCTCTCTTATTTATTATGGTACCATGTACTATATTCAAACAGAAAATGATGTTATGCTTATCACTACTTCCTACCATATTGACCATGTTCTTAAGATTCTGACCAATAGAGGTGGTGCAGTGAATAGAGCACTAACCCTGGGTTCAGGAGGATAGGAATTCAAATCCAGCCTCAGACACTTGGCACTAACTAATTTTATGATCTTGGGCAAGTGATTGCCCACATCCAGGATCATCTCCGGTTGCCCTAATTCATATCTAGCCAATGGATCCAGATGTCTCTGGAAAAGAAAATGAGGCTGATGACTTAGCACAGCACCCCCTCATTCAAATCCAATTGACATGCTAGTCTCAGCATTACCTCCCTGATGTCATGGTCTTTTTTTTGAGAATGAAGGATAAAGTATCAATCATCAAATTGAAGTCAATGCATCCATCCACGTTCAGAAATTGCAGACTCTCAGAGAGAGGCTCACTGAAAACAGATTGAAAACAAAAATGAACTTATTCAGATGTAAAAGATAAATTACCTAGAGAAGGAGGCAACTTTAAAAAGTATGACTTCTTACACCAGGGAAAAATGCAGTCTATAGACTCAAAGAAATCCTTGACCATTATAGAAATAAAGAGAATATAGCTAAGTAGAAATTCATTAGGACTCTGGGAGAAACAAAAGCACTTCTAGTCACCAGAGCTTGTGAGCTATCCCTTTTGCCACATGTATATCTTCATAGATACTTCATTACCATTTTACTATAAGTTTGATCACACTCTTCCCAAGGAGCTGTGTTCTCAATGGGAGAATGGGAACCTGGTTTGAAAGGTTTTGCTTTGTATTGACCATTCTTGCCATACCTACTTAGTAAGTTCTTTGTTAAAATTTAATTGAGCTATTGACCAATCAAAACCAACCCAAATGAGTTGGGATTCAAGAGCAACAATGCAAAAAATTCAAACTTTTAAGAGTTACCTGACAAGTCCCAAGAAAAAAAATAATAAATGACTTCTATATTTGGGAATGCAAACTGAGAGGAGTAACCCAGAAGAGATATGTGGACATATGATCTTTTCAAAGATACTAAAAATTTTTTTTATTCTTTTCCTACTTCCTGTTTTACTGAAAGGTATAATTTTGTATGATACATAGAGACCTTGCAATGTAAAATTTTTTATTAGCCTTAGGTACAACAGATGTTAAGAAATATTTCTAAAAAAGGTTATTGTTAAGTCTCTATTACTCTTGATCTACAGAAACTATTTAAAGAAAAAAAATATTTAGTTATCAACACATCGTTGCCATCCTACATAATACTTGATCTAAAAATACTCAAAGAAAGGAACCACATTTGCCTGGTGCCTATATTTCACTACTAAAGTCCTCTACAAATTAAGAGCAGTTTGAGCTCACACGAGTTGGAGAGATCCATTTAATTGTTAGATGACTTCAATTAGATTCAATTTTATCCAAATACAGCTTCATCTTAGAGTATCAGAGGTTTATAGGAAATTAGAAAGGATAAGATGAAAATATTCCAAAGAAGTCATATTCTATCTGTGAAGAGGCCAGAGATTCTGTTTTGGATTCGCATGCTTTTGAGCATCCCAGACTGGAGTTGCTTTGCTTCTGCCTGGATCAAAAGCTCAAACATCATACACACACACACACATACACACACACACATACACACACACACACACACACACACACACAAACACACACAAACACTCAAACCTGTAAATTCTTTTGCAACACTATAATCTACTATTTGCCAATCTTCTAGTCCAAAGATTATTATCAGCTATATATCCTTCACTGACCTCAACCACACTCTCCCCTGTGGTGACCCCTTCTGGGCACAACCATATTATCCAACCTTGAATTACATATCCTCAACAATATATTAGACAATTCATATAAGGATCAGTTGAAGAATAAAATAGAACCTTAGATAATGGGCAAATGTGCTAAATTATACTTGTGCCAGATGGTGGCACTGCTGGCTTTGGGCATCTGTTGCCATTACCATCATATGCCCCACATTTGAAGGGGGTTCCACATTGAGAATAGGTACCTGGAACATGCCAGATGCTATTTTCTTTTTTCTCTTCATGTCATATTATACAATATATGTGAAAACTGTTATCAAAGCACTGACAATCTGATGGAATATTCAGATGTTATTGATTTTCTAACTAGAATTTTTTAAGTAGTACAACTGAATTTTTTTAAAATTACAAACTGAAGGTATCTAAGTTCCCCTATGACTTTGCCCCTCATGTTTTATAATCAAAAAGGTCTCATCACATTAATGCAATCTAGAAAACAGCACTTCAAATATTGTCTGTGCAAATATTTTGTTTTCTTTTAAGTGTTACCATTTAAATGTTCCTGAAAGTATAACAACAAAAATAGCATTAATAATAATAGCATTTGTAAATGCTAGGCACTTGTTTATAAACATTGTCTCATTTAATCCTCACAGTAACCTTGGAAGGTAGATGCTATTATTATTCCCATTTTAGAGTTGAGAAAACTGAGGTAGATTGGAGGTAAATGACTTATCCAAGATCACATAGCCTAGAAAGTATCTAAAGTTGGATTTTAATTCAGGTTTAAATCCTGGTCCAGTGTTCAATCCATTTTGAGGTAGAATTAAACTTGGAGTAGTTAAAAAGAATTTCATTTATTTTCTTATTGGTTTTGATCACTGAGGAATCTATGATCATTATATGTAATCGTTAAACATTTTACCAAATGATCAAAACATCCATGTATCTCAAATATCAGTAATCCCCAACATCCATGAAAAAAATCTTTGTGCAGTTTTGGGACCCTCTGTACACTATAACCCATTTAGGCCTAGCTTTTCATTATGTCCAACATGTGTTGGGGTCACTCCATGAGTTACCATATAGTTAACTAGCATAGATCACTAAATTTCAGGTCAGAAGGCCCAAGTTCAAGGCCCCACTTTGCCCCTAATTCTCTTCATTTCTTCCACCATACATGATAATACACTTTTTTTCTGTTGAAATTTATTTGTGATTAATGTATTTACAAATATAGATATTTTTATTTATATAGATATGCATATATGTGTAATGTGTGTACATATAAAATGCTTATCTATTTCTATCTTATACAAATAGTGTTATATCCATGTTATCAGTTCCAGTATTCTTTCCAACCAATATTTAGGGACAGAAACTCATAGGATGGTTGCATATGAAAGTGCCTGGATTTGGTTTATAGAGAAGTCTAAGAGATTCCATAAGGAAAAAAAAAAGAGGAAGAAGTTGGGACCCAGGGAGTTAACTACAACTTGAAGCCACATGGATTGCAGAGTCCAGCACTTAGCATGAAATTTGTTTCATGGGTCTTCTCAACAAATACTCAAAGTACTGCTGCCAAAACGAAGGGAGATAGGTACCCCAGGGAACAATACATTGGAGAAAGGGAGGAGGGGGTGAGAATGACTTCCATCAGTTAGCAGTGAGTCTTTTTGACCATGTGTGTGGTCAGATGGCCCATGCTATGTTTAAAAATAATCTTCTCCTCCCACAGTCTGGTGCTAGGGTAGAGGAACCAAGAAAGCTTATATATAATAATCCCTTTTCCATCTTCCTTCTCCCTTGGCTTTTGGGCTTACTAACTATATGGATAAATAATAGATTGCTAGATGAATGATAACTAGTAGATGATAGATGATATATACATATAATATTATTTTTATATTGTCTTAGGGGTGGCAATTAAGATTGAAATCTCTCTGTTTCTCATTGTCTCTCTGTCTCCGTCTGTCTCTCTGCATCTCTCTGTGTCTGCATCTCTGTCTCTGTCCCTCTCTGTATCTCTGTCTCTCTCCAATTCTCTCTGCCTCTCTTTGTGTGACTCTGTCTCTTTCTCCCTGTCTGCCTCTGTGTCTCTGTCTCTGCCTCTGACTCTCTGCCTCTGTCTCTCTCTCACTGTCACTGTCTCTTTGTCCATCTGCCTGTCTGTCTTTGTCTTTCTCTGTCTCTGTTGTTGTTTCTTTGTCTGTTTCTCTGTCTCTGCCTGTCTCTGTGACTCTATATCTTTCTCTTTCTGTATCTGTCTGCCCTGCCTGTCTCTGTCTGTCTGTCTGTCTCTGCACTTCTCTTTCTTTCTCTGTCTGTATCTGTGTCTCTCTTCTTTTTTCTTCTTCCTTCTTGTTCTTGTCCTTGTTCTTCTTTCTCCTCCTCCTCCTCCTCCTCTTCCTCCTCCCCCTCCCCTCTTTCTCCTATCACTTTGGGCTTACTAAAGATGAATAAACTGGGGAAATATCACCAGGCTGTAAACCACCAGGGCCAGACCCTCTCTTGGCATCTTGGTACTGGGTGATGTTATTCCAGACTCAAGTTAACTCTCCATTTGTTATCATTCCCAAGAAACTGAAACCCAGAACAACCTGCTACAGGAGAAGAGAGCTGTTTAGGAACAAGGACTTTGCTGGGTTAATTCCTCTCATGCTCTGGGAAGAAGCAAACCTTAGACTCTAGAGGAATAGGTCATTTAAGGGTAGTTGCCTTCTCCTTGGATCAGAGCTGTGGAGGAAGAAACTATCTTTAAGGGCAGCAGGGATAATTTCACCTCCCATGGTCTCCTAGATTCAGTTCTCACAGGAATTCACAGTCATTCTCCCTCTGACTCAGCTGCATTGTTCCCCAGGGTTGTAGTGCCTCTATGCCAGTAAGAGTTGCTACTTAAAGAGTCATTGAAAAGGACATAAGAGAAGCACAATTCCAAAGCTAAGTGCTTGACTCTACAAAGTCTTCAACATGGAAGTGACCAACATTTCCACCATGGACAGAGGCATTCTCCTTTTTCTTCAGACATTTCCCAGAATTCTCCATAAATCGATCCCATATACAGGCATCTTCTAATTCTGTTCTCAAACATCCAACATTGTTCATTCTAGAATGTTTCTCAAATCAACTTAATTTTTATCTACCTGAGTATATATTGTATTCCCCCCAGTTCCTGAGGTCCTGAATTGTTATCTTTTAGGTGGTTTGGTGGATTGTTTTGTTTTGTTTTGTATTTATAGTCCCAGACTGTGGAACTATACACATACTGCAGTGTTCTTAAATTGTTTGGCAAGTTGAACTGAATTGAATTGTGTGACCCTGGGGAAGACAATTTTTCTCTTTGAGTTTGAGTTTTTCATCTGTAAAATGGAGGATAATAAGCTAACTATATACCTAAAAGAATTATTGTAGAGATCCAATAAGATGTAGAGCATTTTGTCAATTGTAAAGCTATTTATAACTATAAGCTATTAGCATTTACACTTCTGAAATTCTATTCCAACTGTTCCTACCTGATCAAATATTTTCCCTGACTGCCTCCCAGTTTATCCAAATAATCCTCCTCACTCATCATATTTCTAATACCCCCTCATCCTTGAAGCCTTCCTTGACTAGTCTAATTCAGTTTAAATTAAAAGATCAAGTAAGTTCTATTGAATTTTGCACTTTTTTCTCTTTTTTTTCATGTATGTTAGAGTTACCTCTTTAAATAGGTTGTAAGCAAATTTAAGAGAGGGAACACATATTCTATTTCTTTCTATTCTCACTTCTAGGATGCACCTGAATAGGTTGGCAAAGGGAAGTTTCCTGAAGAACTATTGACTCAATCTAAGCAAGAAAATATTTATTGAATGTCCACATGTCATGCACATTCCTCTCACTCTCCTCTTAACCCTGCAGTCTGACTTCCCACCTCATCATTCAGCCAAACTGCTCTCTTCCCAAGTTACTTATAATCTCTTAATCACCAAATCTTCTTGACTGTTCTGCAGCCTTGAACAGGGAGGATCGCCCCTTCTACTTGATTCTCTTTTCATTCTTGGTTTCCATAACATAGCTGTCTTTTACTTATCTTTCTATCCAACAATTCCTTCTCAGTCTTCTCTGCTGGATCTTCATCCAGGTAACACTGGATAACAGTGGCTAACCGCCCCTTTCCCCACCAGACCCGGTGCTAGACCCACCTCACCTATCTATTCTATTTCACCTGGAGATCAACTCGACTTTAATGGACTCAATTACAATTTCTTGCAGATGATTCTGTTCATCTAGCTCTAACCTTCCCTCTTGATATCCAACTTCAAATCTGCTTCTGCCTATTGAATATCTTGTATTGATCTTATAGACTCCTAAGACTCAGTGAGTCCAAAAGTGAACTCATTACCTTCTCCTCAAAAACCTCTCCTCTTTCTAATTTCCCTACTCCTGTGGAGGATATTCCTCCCAGATCAACAACCTAGTAATCATTCCCAATTCCTCTTTCTCTCTCATTCCTCTCCTAAACACACACACACACACACACACACACACACACACACACACACACACAGAGTTATTGATGTGTTTCCATAGCCTAACATTTCTAATTTCCTAAAATTCCCTGTGTATTCCCCTTTCTCTTCTCTGAAACTTCACCACCCTAGTATAGCCCTAATCACCTCATACCTGGACTATCACAATAGCTTTCTGGTTGATTTCTTTTCCTCAAGTCTCCTTACTACAGACCATCCTCTATTCAATTGTGAATTCAAGCTCCCCAAAGTACAAACCTGGACTACTCAATAAACTATAGTGGCTCCCTAGTACCTCCAGAATCAAATATAAAATCATTTGGCTTTCAAAGGTCATCATAACCTGACCCTTTCTTATATTTCCAGTTTCCCTACAACTATTGCCATCCTCACTCCTCCCCCCCAAAAAAATGTCCTCTGGAATCTAGTGATACTGATCTTCTAGGTGTTTCTCACATTTGATACTCTTTCTCCCAACTCTATGCATATTCAGTGGCTGTCCATCATGAATGGAATTCTCTCCCTCCTCATCTCTGCCTTCTAGTTGCCTGGACTTCCTTCAAGTCTCAGATACAGTCTCACTTTCTACAAATAGTCTTCTTCAGTCCACCTTAATGTCAGTGCCTTCCCTCTGAGATTGCTCCCAGTTTAATCATCTATGCATATCATGTGTATATAATTGTTTTCTTGTTATCTATTCTTATTTGAGGGTGGATACTGTTTTTTGTCATTGTTTTTAAATCCAATACTTACTTTAAGTGGGCATTTAAATAAAATGTTTGTTGACCTGACTTGATGTGACCCAGGTAAATAAAAGTGTATAGTTTATGTCTGTGAAGAATTTTTAGGACAATAAGAGAGACAAGATGAACACAAAAAAACTACAATACAAAGTAGAGTGGGGAAGATTTTCAGAGGTATTCAAGATCATGTTATAAGAGTTGAATGGAATGTATATTGCTTCTGACTGGAAGGATCAAGGACAGTTTCATAAAGCAGGCACTGGAATTAGGAAGGACTTCAACTGGCAGACAGATGAGGAAGGAGAAAAGAAGACATTTGGGATAAAAGGAACTGCATCAACAAGGGCAGAAAGCAAAAGTATGTTTTAAATGACTCAGGATGTGATTAGAGACATGGAAGGGTCAAAATTCCCAGGATAATGGGAGTTTGTGGGTGTTTTTCTTAAATACTAGACTTTCTCCCCAAACAGCATGTCCCTTCAAAGTACACAAGAAATTCATCAACCAAATCAGGTATGACTGATGGCGATATGCTCTCCATCTACATAACAGGTTGTGAAAATGTACTCAAGTTCCTCAGAAAGAAAAGTGGGGTACTTTGAAAGTGAAGAAATTCAATATCTATCTTATGCCTATGCATCTATGGACATCACTTTTGATCCTTACAAAAGTGTCCAAGGCAGAAATTTCGACATTATCATGCCACTCTAAATCTTGTAATAGTTTTTGAACTTTCGTTTGATTCTCCATGATGACAATATTTTACTAGGGTATTTCAACACCAAGTGCTAGATGGAGCAGTAGATAATACATACACACATATGTGCATTTGTATATTGTGTATGCGTGTGTTGATATGTATGCATATGTATACATAGATGTGTATCTGTATACATACATATATACCTACAGGAAACAAGTATTTAAGTGCCTATTGTGCTCTATCTTGGTTGGTTCTACTCCTTTGTTATCAAAGAAGATCAAAATGGCATCACTATGTTTGATACAAATTACATTGTGTCCAACTGTGGCTAATCAGACCAAGTAGAAGCTAGGAATACTCTACCATAGGTCAGGCACAAATAGTTCATGTGAACACATGGGTGGGTATCTAAACTTATTGATGTCATGTTTCCTTTGAGCTGGCTCAATTCTGCCTTCCTCATAGAGTGCAGCCCCCTCACTGATGAGGGCATGCCGTGGTGGGTGGTCCTATGCCAGTGTCTCCCATGCTGAACAAGCAGTTCTAAAGTTCTTCAATAAGATCTTCAGGGTGACTCAGTATTGCTTCTTCTGACTTCCTTGTGAGCACTTGTCCTGTGTGAGGTCTCCATTTGTTTGGGGGCGGGGGTTGGCAAGTATACGTCTGGTTTTCTAACAATGTGTACAGCCCATTGTAGTTGCACTTTCTGTAGCAATATTGGAATGCTAGGCAGTTTAGTTGGAAAAAAGATCTCACTGTCTGGTATCTTCTCCTGCCAGGTGATCTTCAGAATCTTCTTAAGACATTTGAAATGGAAGTGATTCAGTTTCCTGACCTGGTGCTGGTAAACTGTCCAGGTTTCACAGGCATACAGGAATGAGGTCAGCACAACTGCTCTGTAGACCTTCAATTTGATAATCAGTCTAATACCTCTACTCTCTCATACTTTCTTTCAGAGCCTCCCCAATACTGATCTAGGTCTGGCAATCTGTGTCAACCTCATTGTCAATGTGTACTGGACACTGCCAGAGTAAGTGAACTTGTCCACAGTACTCAAAACTTCTCCATTTGCTATAATTGATGGTTCCATATATGGATAGTGTGGTGCTGGCTGATAGAGCACCTGTGTTTCCTTGGTGTTCATTGTTAGATCAAAAGTAGCACAAGCAGCAGAGAATTGACAAATATTATCCCTATTTAAAAGACTGAGGAAACTGAGGCAAATAGATGTTAAGTGACATAGCTAATAAGCATCTAAGCTTTGAATTCAAGGCTTTCTCATTCCTGGTCCAGAGCCTTATCCATTGCACCACCTAACTTTCCAATTATATATGTCTGTATCGCTTGCAACAGTTATCAAGCTCTCCATGATTTTCATCATTATTAATGTCTCTGCCATTCATTTGATTTAATCATATACTACTTCCTGTTGTTACTTAATTTTTCTTCTAAATAGAATGAAATCTTTTGGATAGCAAGAATAGTTTAGTTTATTTCTTTCTATCTTCTACAGAATCCGGTTTTGTAGTGTGCTCCTAGTAAACATGCAGTATATGTGAATTTGCAAATAAGAAGGCTAATTAGCAACTATGCACACCCATCTATGACAGAGAGTCTCCCTTCCCTCTCTTTGGCTATGAGTTTGCCTTGTGGGAGACTAAGAATAGCAGGAAATGACTAGTGAATTAAGTGAGAACTCCTTGGCAAGGTCACGCTTTCTGCATTTAATTGCAAACTGACATGAAGGGATTTCACTACCCTTAGTTTATGAATGACTATGGTACATTAATCATGGTTCTGGAAGAAGCCAGTTCAGTACCTGGTTAGAGAAAACAGAAGTTTTTATGACATTGATCATCTGGGAACAGGACTCATCCCTGTGACTTCAGTCTCTGCTTGTCTACATGTTTGAGTTGGTTGATCAAAAGGGAAGCGGTGACCATGAGCAAGACAATAGAGAAATGTTAATGAATAAAAGATGCAGACAAAATTTAAGAAATCCCCCTACTTATGGAGCCAGGAAGTAAAAGAGAAATTCTCCAGGATCTTTGGACAGAGTTCTTCCCAGTCAAAGGACTAGGTCAAGGACAGAAACAAATATGAGTAACTGGATCAAGGAATTAATTAAGCATATTTACTGTCCTGTTAGATGTTCCAGGTCTATTTCTAAGTCATTTTTGTGCAATCTTCAAACATTGCATCATTCAGTTTTTAAAATCTATTGTTCCTTTTGCAGTTATCTATATACCAACCTTCATTTTTTTGATTCATAAAAATAGATCATAATTTCTTTATTTCCATATATTTGTCTCTAAAGGGGAGGGGAATATATTCAGAATCCTCAATTTCACTTGAATGAAAAAGACCGACTATGAAGCAGCCTCATAATTTTTTTCCTACTTCCAGTCTCTCCTCCATTGTAATAATCCTCTATATACCTACATAATTGATACACCTAAAAGACAAGTTTGACAAATGCACTTTTTCCATCAGCAACTCTGCTTAGTTTTTCTGAAATATTATGCCTGGGGAGGCATGATCATTAAAAAAAAAATTCATCATCATGCAGATTGGTTCAACTTTTAATACTAAATAGCTTCTCAATTCCCTCAGTTTCACTTGCCTCTGATTGGAGGACTGAAATGCAGAACAATAAACTCTACCCAAGTTCTTCCGTTATAGAGAACTCAGAATTTAACAGGCAACTCTCCATTTCCCATCAGCAGTTCTACTTGGTTTCAACTATGCAGACCATCAGTTTTCCTCCCCTCAGTCACTGTAAAAATTGGGAAGAGAAATGAGAGAGATGCAGGAAAAAACATGAAAATGAAATCAGCAGCTTAGTCAAGGAGATCCAAAAAAATGCTGAAGTAAATAATTTATTAAAAACCAGTTTAGGGGTGGCTAGGTGGCGTAGTGGATAAAGCACTGGCCCTGGAGTCAGAAGTACCTGGGTTCAAATCTGGTCTCAGACACTTAATAATTACCTAGCTGTGTGGCCTTGGGCAAGCCACTTAACCCCATCTGCCTTGCAAAAAAACCTAAAAAAAACAGTTTAGGTCAAATGGATAAAATAACTCAAAAAGTTATTGAGGAGAAGAATACTTTAAAAAGTAAAATTGACCATATAGAAATGGAGATAAGAAAGCTCTCTGAGGAAACTTATGACTTTGTGAGAAATTAATACACAATAATTCAACACCAAAAGAATGAAAAACTAGAAAAATCTGAAATATCTCACTGAAAAAACAACTGATCTAGAAAACAGATCCAGAAATATAAGTTAAAAATTACCTGAAAGTCACAATCAGTTAAAGAGCTTTAACCTCATTTTTAAAGAATTTCTACAGGAAAATTGCCCATATAACCTAGAAGCAGAGTGTAAAATAGAAACTTAAAGAAAACACCAATCTCTTCCAGAAAGAGATACAAAACACCCACTACCCCCAGGAATATTATAGCCAAGTTCCAGAACTCTCAAGTCAAAGAGAAAATATTATAAGCAGCCAGAAGGACACAATTAAAATATCCTGGAGCTACAGTCAAGATTACACAAGACTTAGGAGTAACTATATTAAGAACTCGTAGGACTTGGAATATAATATTGCAGAAGAAAAAAGAACTTGGAATGCAACCAAGAATCAACTACCCAGCAAAACTGAACATCCTCTTCCGGGGGAAAAGATGGACTTTCAATGAAAAAGAGGAATTTCAAATTTTCCTGTTGAAACAACCATAAACAGAAAGTTTGATCTTCAAGTACAGGACTCAGGTGAAGCATAGAGAGGGCGGATGAGAAGGGCAAATTATGAGGGAGTTGATGACGAACTTCATGTATTCCTACATGGTAAGATGATACTGATAATCCTCATATGAACCTTCTCATTTAATAGAGCAGGTAGAAGGGGCCTCTATAGATTAGGCACAGGATAGAGCTGAAATTGAAAGTACAATATATATATATATTGTAAAAATGGAGTAAATGGGTGAAAGGGAAATGTACTGGCATTAAGAGAAAGGAGAGGTAGAATAGGCTAAGATATTTCATGTAAAAGAGTCAAGAAATAGCTTTTGCAATAGTATGAAAGGGAGGAAGGTCGAGGGGGGAATGAGGGAGCTGTTATTCTCATAAGAAATGGCTCAGAGGGGCAGCTAGGTGGCACAGTGGATAAGGCACCAGCCCTGGAGTCAGGAGTACCTGGGTTCAAATCTGGTCTGAGACAATAATTACCTAGCTGTGTGGCCTTGGGCAAGCCACTTAACCCCATTTACCTTGCAAAAACCTAAAAAAAAAAAGAAATGGCTCAGAGAGGAAACAGCATACATACTCAATAAGGTATAGAAACCTAGATGAAAAAGGAGAGAAGGGGGACAGGGAGAGTGGAGGAGGGTTGTGTGTGATAGAGGAGAGGGTAGATCATAGGAGAGGATAGTCAGATATAACACATTTTTTTTAACTTTTTGCAAGGTGATGGGATTGGGTGGCCTGTCTAGGACCATGTGGCCAGGTGGTTTCTAGGTCTCTGGGATGGGATGTGGGCTTGGGGCTCTATCTTGGGGCTCTACAGCAGTACCACTCGTCTGCCCTACAGCACATTTTAGAAGAGGGCCAGAGTGAAAGTAGAGAGAAAATATAATAAATGGTAGTGGGGAGGAATGGATGGAGGGAACTAAAATCAGCAACAGCAACTGTTGAAAAATATCTAAGTAACTTCTATGATGGACTTATAATAAAGAATGTGGGTATCAGAACACAGTTTTTTTCTCTTTCACTTTCTCATGAGGTTTTACATTTTTGTGAGGGGAGGGAATATTTTTTTTACACTTACAACAATATAATATGTAAATAAGATTTTAAAAAAATAGAATTTCCATGGTTCCTCATTGCTTCTAGTATAAAATATAAATTTCTCTGTTTGACTTTTTATTTTTCTTTTGTTTTTGCAAGGCAATGGGGTTAAGTGACTTACCCAAGTTCATATTGTTAGGTAATTATTACATGTCTGATACCAGATTTGAACTCAGGTCCTCCTGACTTCAGGGCCAGTGCTCTATCCACTATGCCACCTAGATACCCCTTCTCTCTTTGACTTTTAAAGATCATCAAAGTTTGTCTCTAATATAGTCTGTGGCTGTTGTTATTGAATGGTACCTGAATGTAACCAACTTTACAGACTGATCATTCCTTTTTCACATGCACTGTTTTCCAGGCAAATTAGCCCATTTTTCTTTTCCTGTAAATACTATTTTGTGTCGATCTCTGTGCCTTTCATAAAGAGTCACCCAAGTTTGGAATGCTCTGTCTCTTGATCTCTACTTCTGGATTCCTTAGTTTCCTTTAAGTGAGAGTTCAAGTAGCACCAGCTTTCTGAGATTTTTCTGATTCCGTACATTCAAACAATCAATATTTATTAAGTGCCAATTATGTGCCAGTCTCTGTGCTATGTGCTTGAGTACACAAAAAGAGGCAAATATGAGGAAGATAAAAGTCTCATTTTATAGCATAGTCACACAACTGTTCGAAGAATGCAGAGATTACAGAATTTCACTGTCGGTTTTATGTTTGTTTTTTTTTTTTGCTTGATTATTGTGATAAAGCACATAACATGATAAAGCAAAAAATGTAACCTTAAAGTGCCTCCTCCAATAAGGCTTCCTCCCAAGTATGTGTAAAGATAAAATAGGATTCACTGGTGGGTGGAACAACAAAAGAAACCTTATTCAATAGTTCCCTGATTGTCATTATCAGAAAGGCATAAAGCAAGAACACATATCTCTGCTATGGTCATTCATAACTGTCATGTAGGATGTCAAAGGCAGAGTTTAAATGCAATACAGATTCTCTAAAGATGATGAGACCTTCTAGATTTATAAATGGCCTTGTATTCACTGAATAAAAGTTACATGATACTAGAAATCTTCCAAGGTTGCATCCACAACCACTCAATGGTGACATTTCCTTTTAATTCAACTCAATATTTTAAAGGTCCTGGAATCTCTTTGATAAATATTTGTTGGGTTTTGTAAAGATTTCTTAGCAATGTACTTAGGATAAACCAATGGATGAAGAATGTATATTTTCCAAACATAATATGTCGTTGGAAGGAGAGTTCATAGGACTGCTCCATCCAACCTTTTATCTTTGACACAATCTGAAAATGAACAGGGAGTTGTATTCAGAACTGATTAGGGAGTATGAAGTGGGTTAAGAATATTTTTTTTACGTTTTTGCAAGGCAATGGGGTTAAGTGGCTTGCCAAAGGCCACACAGCTAGGTAATTATTAAATGTCTGAGGCCAGATTTGAACTTGGGTACTCCTGACTCCAGCATCAGTGCTCTATCCACTATGTCACCTAGCTGACCCTGCAGAATATTTTCAATGCTAACTAACTCTTATCTGATTCTAGAATATTGGTAAAACTCATCTAATTAAGTTAGATAACTACAAATCATGCATATTAATAATGTGCAAAGAGTCAAAACTGAAGGTGACCCATCATGACCCTAAGAAGAAATGGAATGTTGTCAATAATGGCTCACTCACAAGAGGCAACAAAAAAAATCATCCAAGAGACATATAATCAGAAAGGATCATTAAGAGAGATTCATTGTCAGATTCATCATGACAGATTAGGTAGAGCCTAAATGGTAAATTTTAGAGGCTTTTAACAATAAGATCAACCCCCTAAGGAGAATTTTCACTAAAATGTAGCTAACAATTTCACAAGATTAGAAAGTATGAATGAATTGTGATCTATATCACTTCAATGGCATTCCAGGCTCCCTGATGTATTGACATGATAAACAACATGGGTTTCTTCTTTTGGCAAATATATTTTCAGTTTCTCACTTTATAGACTCATGGAAAACTTAAAACTGCTAGAGGTTTTAATTTATAATGAAGGTTTTGTTGAAAATGAGACTGCTGATGAAATATGCAATATATTCCTGGATGCTTTTTTCCTAGTAAAAGAGAATTTGGGGTCAGGATTATAATTAAGAACTCTTCAGATCCTTGTTTCTCTCTTTTATATATGTTACTTTTTTGTCCCTTTCCTATTATTTTAATCATAAAGAATAAAGGAGGAGGGAGATTAAAAAGGTCTGTTGATCACCTCTGCAAAGTGGATTAAGATTTTTTTTTACCTTCAGAACAATCATGACTCAAGTGGAGGGATCTTCAGAAATTGTCTCTGAGTTATTGCTTTGATACTGGGAGTGGTTTTTCAAAGGATGAATACTGAGGTTCAATAAACTTCATTTCCTGATGTCAAATGCATTGATGAAATTGAAGTGAAAGGCATGCAAGAAATAAAATTTCTTTCCCAGACCATGGGACATGCCTCTGATTATTATGATGAGAGGAATTCCCACATGCTGTATAAACATAAGCATTCTTAGACAATTCTAGCCATTAAAATATATTGTTCTTGAGTTTGTTCCCATGTTATTAAAATCACTAGCAAGATTTGTCCAAAAAAATCACCCAAGAGAAGTGGGGAGGGAGAAATAAAATATGTTTGACTTTGGGGAAGATATATATTGAGATCCCAGAGAGATTTTTTTAAGGAATACTCCTGTTCACCTCTATATTGATGAAATTAAAAGGCTACTAATCAAGTCTCCATTTCATTTCATGCCATTGTCGACAGTTTCAGGAAACTGGGCTGATAATACTTAACATTTATATAGCAATTTAACATGCATCATCTCATTTGAGCCTCAAGATAATCTGGGGAGGTAAATTTTCCAGATGAGGAAACTGAAGTTCAGAGAGATTAAGGAACAAACACATTCCCATTCATACAGTTAGCAAGTGTCAGAAGGAAGATTCAACTCCACTCTCTTCCTGACTCTAGGTTTAACTTTTTTTCCACTTTACCATATAATATTAAGGAAAGAATGTTGTCCCTTTCTTCAGTTATCTAAAGCCAAACTTGATTTTACTTGTAACAAAGACAACTGAGAATAGGTCATAATTATGCAGATAACTACCTACCTTTATCTGCTTAACATGCTATACAGTCTGTTCATTCAACTATTGAATTATAGGATATATCCAAACTATTCAAACAGTCAAACATATGAAAAAATCAAAATGTAGCCACAATTTTATCCATTCTATAAATGCTGAAAAACCAAACCTATCCAATTTACAAGGAAAAAAAGTTGCCAATTCGTGAGAAAATTATTACTCTTTTAAGGAATTTTATAAGCAATATTGAAGTCCACATATAATATTCTGGGGCATTAAATAGTCTTACAAATATTGAATAAAACCTATAAATAAAATAAAATTACTGAACAAGGCCTATGGAGAACTTTGTAGCTCCTTTTCTCTACAAATTACAAGAATTGAGAAAAATTACTTTTTAAAGAAAAGAATTAATATATTGACCTTGAGAAAGTGTGTAGCTGAAAGAACTTGCTTTTGTAGAAAAAGTTTTTAATTATTCACCTAAAATTGAGATACTAGAACATGATTTTTCATTTTTTTACAGGTATAATAGTACATGTGTGAAACTTTTTCTGCTTCTTTAAATCCAAGTGCTCTATAAACCTAAGGAGAATTATTAAAGCAATTTGCATCCATTAAGAGTGATAATGTAGTGTTATTTAAGACTAGGGAATAAACAGGTAAAACTCTCAGCTATTATTTCACTCTGTGAACCTAGTTACAATCATTCTATATTTTTCTTTGGTTATCCTCATGGTTTATATCACCTAATGGTGATTGGAATAGTTGAGTCAAAGAACAGGTTTTTTTTTCTTTAAGGATAATTTGTTCATTTTTGTCTTACATTTCTCCTTGGAAAATTAATTAGAATTGGATATTCTACTTCAGAGGATCAGCTTACAAAAATAACAACCTTCAGGATGCATTCAAGAAATTACCTATATAACCATGGACCTAAGATAATGTGCTACTATCACACTAATTGTGAAGTGAAGAAGTAATTCACAAGTCCCAATGTTCATGAATGGGTTATATATACATGTATAGCATTTAATTGGGTATTTAGAGACAAGTGTTGATATAATTTGGGAGCCACTAGGTAGTGTAATGGATAGTGTTGAGCCTGGAGTCAGGAAGACTCTTCTTTTTGAATTCAAATCTGGCCATAAGCACAATAGCTGTGTGACCCTGGATAAGTCACTTAATCTCTTCCTTTCTCAGTTTCCTCATCTGTAAAATGAACTGGAGAAATAAATGATAAAGCACTTCAGTATCTTTACCAAAAGACCCCCAATTTGCATCACAATGACTGAAGTACAGGTGCTAATATAATTTTAGACTTCTAGTTTTAAAAAAACACACCATAGATCACTATTCTTATTGAACTGTATTTTTCTCCCTCATGATACCTGTCAACTTAAAAAGAGGAGAAAAAATAAAAGTTAACATTGTTGATTCTTCAGTTTAAGTAAAAAAAACCCATCATGATTACATCAAATACATTTCTGTTTTATGTAATGGAAGTCTTCTATAGATTATGAATGCAAATCACAAAGTTGGTAGCATAATTCTACATATTATATATATATATATATATATATATATATATATATGTATAGGTAGGTGCATATGTATATGTATATGTGTATATGTGTGTATGCCACACACATGATTTTACTAATGCGGAGAACTTTTTTCTACTCACATAGAACAATTCCTCTGTAGCTTAGATTTTTGGAGAATTGCTTGGATTGTCACAAACAGAATTGGTTATCCTGTCTCCAGAACCAGCCCTCTACTCTACCAACCTCTAATAATAAACCTCAAATGATCCAGGGGATCAGAAATATAGGCAAGGAGGAAGGGTTCTTAAGGAATGGTGTTAATTAGCAATTAAACACACTAGTCAAACCCAGATATTAGTTGATGCTTTTTGTTCCATCCAAATATCTACTAGCCATGTCTCTTTGCCATGCAGTCTTCTACTGATTCCCTCTAGAACAGTAGACCTCTGGAGACCATGTCTTGAATGATTTAATGTTCTTAACTCTGATACCAACATGTGGAGCCATGATGTTCTAATTAAGTAGTCAAACAGAACAAATACAAATGTCCGTGCCAGTAAGATGACTCAATGAATAGAACCTTGAAGTCAGAAAGATTTAGATTCACATAGTACCTCAGATACTACCTGGCTAATTGACCCTGGACGAGTCATTTAAATAGGAACACACAAAACAACAAAAACAAACAAAAAACTCCACCATATCTAGTCAGTTACAAACTTAGACTACAAATCCTCTAATTCCCTAACCTAGCCATGTGCTTGCTTTCTATCCAAGCACTTATACATACCCCTATAATTTTCTAACTATTAATTTAAGAACAATAATGAAATAAATTCTACTATTAAGCCTGAAAAGTGTATGTCGGCCTTATGTCTCCAACTATCATACCTGTGAATTGCAAAATAACACACACACACACACACACACACACACACACACACACACACACATACACACACACTTCAGTATACTACTACTTTATATGTGTGTGGTCTCCTGTCCTCCAGAAAGAAAATGCTTGGGGATTCATATTTTCATATTCATATTTATATTCTTTTCTAATCAATTTCTCAGTGTTTAACATTCATCTTTCTAAAATCTACAGTTAAAATCATGTTTTCATTGACACACTAAAGTCACATTTTATGGGACACTCATTTATTCTGATATGAAATGTTCATATTGGATCAATAGATATTTAAAAAGTGACCCTATGAGATTAATTGAAGCCCATTTGCCCACATTCAATATAACTAATAGAAAAGTAGAGTAATTCTATAAAGAATTTGACAAAATCCTACAAATCAACATATAGCTCTTATTTGGTGCCTTCATTGCTAAAATAGGCCAAATTTTTACATTTTAAAAATGATGTTACAATAGTATTTAATAATTATTATATTCAAACTTTACTCTGAAAAAGAGTAAAGAAAATGTACCTCCCTCCCTTCTTCAAAGAGTTGGGCAACAATGAATATGGGATAAACTGGAAATATTAATTTCTTTCCTTTTCCTTTTTTGTTTTAATCATTGTTTCAAAAGAAGACTCACTTATATATGAAAAAGAAAGGGACATATTTAGAAGTGAATGTGACATAAAAACAAAAGCATTAATTTTTTTTTCAAGAAAAAGGTATTTCAGGAGCAACTAGGTGGTGCAGTGGATAGAGCACCGGCCCTTGAATCAGAAGTACCTGAGTTCAAATCTGTTCTCTGTTCTCAGACACTCAATAATTACCTAGCTGTGTGACCTTGGGCAAGCCACTTAACCCCATTTGCCTTGCAAAAAATAGAAAGAAAGAAAGAAAGAAAGAAAGAAAGAAAGAAAGAAAGAAAGAAAGAAAGAAAAAGAAAGAAAGAAAGAAAGAAAGAAAGAAGGAAGAAAGAAAGAAAGAAAGAAAGAAAGAAAGAAAGAAAGAAAGAAAGAAAGAAAAAAGGTAGTTCAGAGTCAGGAAAATGAAAGCTAAAAGATCACTCAGAAGCCATTCACCCATCAGGGCCTTTGTGATCTATTGTCCAGTGTAATATTTTTCTCAAAAAATCATTAATTAGAGAAATAATGACACTGAACTTCATATATTAACCAAAAATAAAACTGACTATTTTAGAGAGTAAGTCTCTAGGATCAAAAGTCATTTCAGAAATAAAAGACTGTGTATGGTTTGGTCATTGCACTCATTAATGTTAAGGTCAATATAAATATCAAATGAGATGAGAATTTAAGAAAAAAAGATATCATATTTGTACAAAGCTATTCTAACAAAAATAGCTTAATCTTGAACCCCAAAACTCTCTGAGCTAGGAAGGGCTCAAGTGAGGTTAACCTAGAAATGAATAACAATACTGTTCATGATACCTCAAAAAATGTGATCATCCAATCACAACCTGAAAGATTACATTCCCAAATCAATTCATTTGCATTCAGACATCTGTAGCTGTAAGTTTTTAATTACATCTAACAAGAAAGCTATCTCTTATTGCTCCTAATTCTAATCTCTCCAGTCTCTATCCTACATTACTGCCATCCAATACACAAAGACAAGCTCTGTGTCTTTCCTTATTCCTTCTTTTCTTCAGGCTAAATGGATTCAATATGTTCAACCATTATCATATGGCATGGTTTTCAGTCCTCTAACCAACTTGCTTGTCTTTCTCTGGCTCTTTCCATTTTTTCACTTTTCTTCCTAGAACTGAATACAACATTCTAATTTGACAGTAGGATTTTCTTTAACTCTTTTTTGGACATTATGCTTTCTTCTTAAATTTTAACTACATGTTAATTGATGGAGTTTTTATAGTTCACATAGTTTCCCTCAATATTCAACTCTTTGTCCTCCCAGAGGTCCATCTCATGCATAACAAATAGTATTTTTAAATATCAAAAACTAGGGGAACATCAGTATAATTAGCTAATGTATGAAAAAGCCTGAAAATCTCCCCGCCTCTGTAAAGATGTAGAATTAGAATGTCTTCTATCTTCCTTAGAACTAAACTTATTCTTTAAAATATTGTAAATTCACTTTCTATTTTGTTTTCTATTTATATTTCTATAGTCATTGGATATATTGTTTATTTGACTCTACTTGCTTTTTCTCTCCATTAGTTCATATAGTTCCATCTATGGCCCTCCATATTCATCACAGTCATCATATCTTAAAGCACAGTAACATTCTATTACATTCACTTACCACAATTTGTTTAGCCATTCCTCAGTCTATGTGCATCTATTTTGTTTTCTATCCTTTGATATCACAAAAGAGTGCAGCTATAATTATATTGATGTATATGAGGACATTTTTCTTATCAACAGCATCCTATGGAACAAATCAAATAGTTGAATCTCTGAGGCAGAGATTTTAGTCCCTCTTTTTGTGTAAATTCAAATTGTTTTCTAATATGTTTAGACTGATTTAAAGTTTCATCAAAGCTTCAGCTAAAGAAATTCTCCAGGGAGTGTAGAGCCAAGATGGCAGCAGGGAAAGAGCCTCTCTTAGGTGCTCTCTCCAAAATATTTCAAAAACCTTAAAATTATGATTCTACCTAAATTTTTGAGAGACAGAACCCACCGAAAGATCCAGTGAGGCAATTCTCCAACCCAAGGTAATATGGAGAATAGTGGAAAAACTTTGTTCCATTGGGGTTGGAGAGGTGGCCTTGCCAGAGCAAAAGAACTTCAACCTCCTGGCAACAGCCCCAGGGCACCTGGGAGCTGAGGCTCCCAGAAGCAAAAGCAGTTTCCTGACTTGCACCTTGAGTAGCACCAAGCACAACCTGGCAAATCAGCAGGGAGACTTCTGCCAGAGTGAACGTGAAGCCCAAGCCTTCAGCATGGCTGTGGCAGCCCAGAATAAGGAAATGGAAGCAGGCCCAAGGAGATGCCCAGCAGGAGCCTCCAGGCAGTGGTGCCCTGAGTGCTCAGTCCAGCAAAGGTAAGGGAGTGGAAGGAGACTTCTGAGGTCTGTCCTCTGTCCCTGAAAAATGACTCTGGGGCTCTGACCACATTTGGACCCTGGTTGCAGTCTTGGCTCCCCCATGGAGCAGGGATACCGCCCCCCCCAATATCTCCATGACAGAGGGGTGTTTGTGGTCATTCACAGACCAGGAGAGCAGTCGGAGCCTCACATACTGAGGTCTTTGTGGGGGTGTTCCAATAATACTTAAAAACTCAAGAAGTACCCCCAAAGCCAGACACAGGCCGGGGAAATGATTAAATAGGAAGAAAAAAAAGGAACCTTACCATAGACAATTACTTTGGTTCCATGGAGGACCAAAATACTCTATCTGACGATAAGAAAGTCCAAGCTTCTCCATCTAAAGATTTTAAGAAATATAGAAGTTGGCTCAGGCTATAACAGAGATCAAAAAATATTTTAAAAATGAAGTAATGGAGATAGAAGAAAAATTGGGGAAAAAATGAGAGAGATGCAGGAAAAACATGAAAATGAAGTCAGCATCTTAGTCAAGGAGATCCAAAAAAAAAAAATGCTGAAGAAAATAACATGTTAAAAACCATCTTAAGTCAAATGGATAAAACAGTTCAAAAAGTTATTGAGGAGAAAAATGATTTAAAAAGCAGAATTGGCCAGATGGATAAAGAGATAAGAAAGCTCTCTGAAGAAAACAAATCGTTGAGATGTAGAATGGAGCTAAAGGAAGCTGATGACTTTGAGAGAAATCAAGACAATAGTTCAATACCAAAAGAATGAAAAATTAAAAGAAAATATGAAATATCTCATTGAAAAAACAACTGATCTGGAAAAAAGATTCAGGAAAGATAATGTAAATATTGGCATACCTGAAAGTCATGATCAGGAAAAGAGCCATGACCTCATTTTTAAAGAATTTCTACAGGAAAATTTCCCTGATATCCTAGAAGCAGAGGGTAAAATAGAAATTGAGAGAACCCACCAATCTTCCCCAGAAAGAGATTAAAAAAACAACTCCCAGGAATATTATAGCCAAGTTCCAGAACCTCCCAAGTCAAAGAGAAAATATCATAAGTAGCCATAAGGACAGAATTCAAAAATCATTGAGCTTCATTCAGAATCCCACAGGACTTAGCAGGAACTACATTAAGAACTTGTAGGGCTTGGAATATAATATTCCAGAAATCAAAAAAACTTGGAATGCAACCAAGAATCAACTACCCAGAAAAACTGAACATCCTCTTCCAGGGGAAAAGATGGACTTACAATGAAACAGGGGACTTCCAAATGTTCCTGTTGAAATGACCAGAGCTGAAGAGAAAGTTTGACCTTCAAGTACAGGACTAAGTTGAAGCACAGAGAGGCTGGATGGGAAGGAGAAATTATGAGGGACTTAATGATAATGAACTGCATATTCTCCTACATGGAAAGATGATAGCGATAATACTCATATGAAACTTCTCATTTAATAAATCAGGTAGAAGGAGCTTTTATAGATGAGGCACAGGAGGAGAGAGCTGAATTTGAAGATATAATATATTGTAAAAATGGAGTCAATGGGTTAAAGGGAAATGTACTGGGAGTAAGAGAAAGGAGAGATAGAATAAGCTAAAATATTTCATATAAAAGATATTTCATGTAGCTTTTGCAATGGTATGGAGGGCCATAGATGGAACTATACGAACTAATGGAGAGAAAAAGCAAGTAGAGTCAAATAAACAATATATCCAATGACTATAGAAATATAAATAGAAAACAAAATAGAAAGTGAATTTACAATATTTTAAAGAATAAGTTTAGTTCTAAGGAAGATAGAAGACATTCTAATTCTACATCTTTACAGAGGTGGGGAGATTTTCAGGCTTTTTCATACATAAATGGCCCTGAGAGTAAACAGCATGCGCACTCAATAGGGTATAGACATCTAGAGGAAAAAGAAGAAAGGGGGGACAGGGGAAGGGGTAGATGTGGGTGGTAGAGGAGAGGGTAGATCATAGGAGAGGATAGTCAGATATAGCACATTTTCTTTTTTACTTTTTTTGCAAGGTAATGTGATTAGGTGGCCTGTCCAGGACCACAGGGCCACAGGTTGCTAGGTCTCTGGGGTGGGATATGGGTTGCCCCAGGGCTGGGTGTTCTGTCTGCTGCACTACTGGCTGCCCCACAGCACATTTTTGAAGACAGATTGAGTGAAAGGAGTGATAAAATATAAGATGGTAGTAAGGAGAAATGGATGGAGAGAATTAAAATCAGCCACAGCAACTGTGTAAAAATATGGAATTAACTTCTATGATTAACTTATGATAAAGAATGTGATCCACCTGAGAAAGAGGAGATGGTATCAGAACAAAGACTGAAATGCACCTTTTCTCTTTCTTTTACTTTATTTCTCATGAGGTTTTATATTTTTGTGGGGGGAGAGGGTACTATGTTTACTCTTAAACAAGAATATTTTAGTAATGTGTAAATAATAAATAAATAAAATATAAAAACATTATGCCATTCTCTCCCCAAAAATAAAAAATAAACAAATTCTCCATCCATAGACAATATAGTTTCAACTTGCACTGTACATCATATATTCACCATGATTGGCAAACAATTATTAGTGGGGCAGTTAGGTGATGCAATGGATAAAGCATTGGTCCTGGGAGACAGGAAGACCTGGGTTCAAATGTAGCCTCAGACACTTATTAATTACTTAGCTGTGTGACTTTGGGCCAGACACTTTACCCCATTGCATTTCAAGAATAAGAACAATTTAAAAAAACACAATATATTATTAAAAATCACTAAAGAGCACACATCTCCCTGCTTTATTCCCTATATGAAAAACAAAATCATCAAATGGCCAGTCTACTGATCTATCTTCATACTTAGCTGGCTGATTTTTAAGAAAACAAGTTCATTTTGCTACCACACCCCTACTCAAAAGTGTTTGATCAGAGTAGAACATGCAGGAATTAATAGTCCACTGTCATAGTCTGTAAGAACCCACCATCCCTTCATCTCACAATGAGGCAGCATATTGTGACCTTGGAAAGATTTGAGGTAAATTGGGGAGAAGAGGGAGATCAGGATATATTTGTTTTTATATGTAAATATTTTGTTTTCCAATTATATACAGTAGTCGTTTCTACCTATCATTTTTGTAAGTTTTGAATTTGAAATTTCCCCCATACCCCTTCCCTCTCCCATCTCCCTCACAGAAGGCAGTCTGATATTTTTATATTGTTTCCATACTATGCATTGATCAAAATTGAATGTGCTGAGAAAAAAAATATCCTTGAGGAAGAAATAAAATATTAGAGATAGCAAAATTATATAGTATGTGAGAAAACTTTTTTTAAAAATTTGAAGGTAATGGTCTTTGATCTTTGTTACAACTCCACAGTTCTTTCTCTGGATATAGATGGTATTCTACTTCACAGATACCCAAAAATTACCCCTGATTATTGCAATGAAGGAATGAGCAAGTCTATTAAGGTTGATCATCACCCCATAATGCTGTTAGGGTGTACAATGTTCTGGTTCTGCTAATCTTGGCCCCAGCATCAATTCATGTAAGTTTTTTCTAAGCTTCTCTGAAATCCCATCCTTCCTGATAATATGGCAGAAACTTGGATAAGATCAACAGCACATACCCTATACCAAGATAAGATCAAAATGGGTGCATGATTTAGTCATAAAAGACAATATTATAAGCAAACTAGGAGTAAAGAGAGCAGTTTATCTGTCAGATCTATGGAAATGGGAGCAGTTTGTATCCAAGGAAGAGATAGAGGACATCATAAAAGAAAACTGGATAATTTTGATTACTTTAAATTAAATTTGCATACACAAAATCACTCTAACCAAGATCAAATTTTGATTATAATTGGGAAGGAATAAGCAAAACTCACTCTTTGCAGATAACATAATGGTATACCTAGAGTACACTAAAAATCATCTAAATAGCTACAGGAAACACTTAACAACTTTAACAAAATTGCAGTATACAAAATAAACCCACACAAATCCTCAGCATTTCTATATATTAGTAGCAAGAAAAAGCAACAAGAGCTAGATAGAGAAATCCCATTTAGATTATCTTCAGACAACATAAAATACTTGGAAGTGAACCTGCCAAGGAAGACTCAGAAACTCTATGAAACGAACTATAAAACCCTTTTCACACAAATAAAATTATATTTAAATAACTGGGCAAACATCAACTGCTCATGGATAGTCCAAGCTAATATAATAAAAATGAAAATTCTACCTAAATTAAGCTGCCTATTTAGTGCCACCTAATCAAACTTCCAAAATATTCCTTTAATGATCTAGAAAAAATTGTAACAAAAAAAATCACATGGAGAAACAAGAAGTCAAGAATATCAAGAAGTCTTGATTGCAAGATGATAATTTTCTCTTTCAAAATATTAATTTTCTCTTGCCTTTCTTTTTCCAGTTTTTCCAATTGATTTTTAATTCCTTCTAGATCTCTTCTAAGAAGTTATTCAGGGCTGAATATCAATTCATCTTCTCCTCTGAAGCTCTAGTTCCCTAAGTTAGGATCCTTGTTTTCCAGGTAACATTCAGTGGACCCTGCTTTCTGCTGGCCTTTCCTCAATTTCCTAGCACCTTGTGTTGGAAGGGTCTGACCTTTGGTGTTGAGATCCCTGTAGATTTTGGTCACTGGGCTTAGTAACTTCAAGTGAGCTTGCCAGTATGGGATGCTAGATGCTTTCTCTGGAGTGTCTGTGACTTTGATTAGTGGCCCATTCCCTAGGTCTGGGGGAGTGGGGTGGGGCACTCCCCCTTTGGTATCCAGGATCTGGGCTAATCTCTGGGGAGAGTCACTTTCTCTCACAAGAATGGGGGTGAGGGGATTCAACTGGAAACAGGGAGACTTCACTGAAGACATGGGGACTGATGGCCCTGTTCTTCCAGATCAGCTGAGCTGACTGGATCAATGTCTAACCACCATGCTGGAGCTCTCCTGTCCCACACAGTAAAGGCTTCTGCACTGGAGTTCTCCTTGCTGTCATTAACACAGCAGAAACTTCCTCAACTGTTCTTAGGTTATTCCCTGGACCTCTGCCCACTGCCCCTGTGCTGGCTCTCTACTCTGCCCTGGTTCAACTCACTCCCCTGAGACAGACCTTGTTGGTAGATGTTCATCTCCTCATTTCTTCTCTGGGTTCTGTGGGTCCAAATTCTTTTGAAAGGCTTGGTTCATGTTAGTTCTGAGGGAAAGCCAAGAGAGTTTAAGACAGTGTCTGGCTTTTCTCCTCCATCTTGGCTGGAATTCTAGGATAAATTTATTCTATTCTGATAGGAAAATATGAAATTTTCTCTTAAGACATCTAGGACTAAAACAAAGAACTAGAAATTGAGAAATGTCTAAACAAGTTGTAGAATAGAATTGTATTGGAAAATTATGCCTTAAGAAATGATGAATTGGTTAATTTTAGAGAAGCATGAAAAGACTTGCATTGAGTAATGAAAAATGAAGTGAGCAGAACCAAGAGAACATTATATATGATCACAGCAATATTGTTCAAGACTAATTGTGAACAATCATAATTATAAAAACCCGAATCAATCATGAAGGACCATTGAAGGAAAATACTATACACCTCCAGAGAAAGAACTGATAAATTAAATTACACATAGTATAGTTTTGCATGCAGCCAGGTCCTGTGTAATCTGACTGTTGCTCCTTGTTATTTAAATTGTTTTCTTTCTGGCTGCATTCAGGATTTCTCTTTTATCTGAGTTCTGGAGTTTGACCACAATATCCCTTGGTGTTTGCATTTGGGGATCCCTTTCTGGAGGGGATCAATGTGTTCTTTCAATGACTATTTTGCCTTATAAATCTGTTTTGGATAATGATTTTCTTTAGTGTGGGGTGGGGAGAGTAGGAGGGAGACGGCTCAAAATATAAAAAAGTAACCAAAAAAAGATAAATTTTAAAAAAGAATGATGGTTATGGGAAAAGGTAATTTAAATGGTTTGAAGAAAGAAGAGCTGTGACAAAAACTACAGGACAGCCCCTCTCTCCCACCTTGAGAGAGGTGTGCCATTTTATTAAGATATCTTAATAAAAACCATTTTAATCATTCTAGACTAAGTATTCATGAACGATTTATAACATTAGCCCACCCTATATCATTTTCTTCCCCGCCCCCGCCATCATTCCCTGACCAGGAAAACATTTGGCTTGGACTCCAGAAGACTTGCTTCGAAGTGTCCTCAGGATTGCTGGAACCTGGTCTGGCTCCCACCCTTTCCATTCACTATTATTGAACCTAAGGTAAACATGGATGTGGTAGGCCAAATTTACAGAGGCTATCATTAGGTATCCTCAATGGAGACAGGATTGACCTGACAACCCAGAGCAGAAGTTGAGGAGAAAAGGGTTCAGGTGTCACCTTGGAAAGAAAAAGCTGGGATCATAAAAGAGGCTACCTTATCAATACAATCAATACAAGTCAACAGTATGTCATTAGAGCTTATCAGATTCCCAATAAAGAGTTAACTCCAGAATATAGGAGACAAAGAAAGAACCAAAGACACAATTTATGTTGAGTCACTAGGAAGCAGAGCTAAAACAGAAATTTCCAGAAGCCCGAGCCTGGTGTTAGGCACAATATCTAGGACCAAGTATAACCTTTCAGCCTATCAAATGAGATGAATAAAGAATAACCAAAGCACAAATCTCCAATAGAGAAATAAAGGCTGAAGATATTAGCAAACAGATGAAAATGTTGGAACATAATAAAGAACTACTATGGCTTAAGAGAAACCAAGTGGGAACCCCAGAAGAAAAAAGAATACTACAAGAAATCTAAGGAGTACCTCAGAGAAAAGAATATGCTAGTCCCAAGGAATATAAAAGTACCTGGAAGAAATTGAAATAGGGAAAATGTTAAGAAAAATATATTCTTTAATTAATCTGTTCCCTCTGAATCAACCATATACCTTCCATTTACACTAATCCCACTACCATTGTAATTGTCCAGGTTATAAGATGAAGTCAATGAATTTTTAGTAAAGTACCTTGCCCCAAACTGGTAAGGAAGAACTCCTGTAAATCCCAGTTCCCTGGCACAAAACAAGCCTTTAGCAACTAAACAATGGATGCCACCTTAGCCTGAAAGGATTAAGTCTCTGCATAAATAACCTAATTACCTCATCTCTGCTCTCTGAGTTACCTGCCTCCATGTCCTCCTTAAAAGCTTGCTCACTCTGTTGAGTTTCTTGATTTCCTTCAGAAGATCAGCCTGTTATGAGGGAGCATAATTCCCCAAATAACCTCTCACTCCCCTATGCTCTTCTTTACTATGTATCCCAGCTTGTTCCTCTTTTTTGGAGGTCAACCTGCTCTTGGAGAGTATCATCCCCAAACCGAAACACCACCTTCATCATGCAAATGGATCCATGTTAATCTAAGTCAAATAACTGTCTCTTGGCAGGTCCCTTTCCCTCCCCCCCCACCTTTCTTAATTGTGCTATTCTCCCCAGACTGAAGTTCTGTGCTTAAATTTATTGTCTTGAGTACTCTACCTTGCTAAAGAATCTAGCCAGTGAGACTTTTGTAACTTGTGGAATTTTTGAAACAACCTGTAAATTAAAATGTATGCCTTTAAAAAAAACTATAGGAAGAGTAAAAAGAATCTTGTACAGTATAGGAACCCAGTTGAGATTACATAACAAATATATAGTAGACTTAATTGACAAGGTTTGGTGACTTCCTACAGTAGTGCTCTGCAACATTTAAATAGAAGTGGAAGTGACTGGGGTGGGGAGCAGGGGGAAGATTAGAAAAGCATGAATACTGGATAGCAAGGAATTCAAGAGTAAAATACTGTCTGAAATTAAACTGGTTGAATAGAATGTTAAGCCCATGACAGGATGAGGGCAAAGCAGGGCTAGTGGAACTGACAAAGAAGGGAGAGTCATTATGACAGAAAAGAACAGATTTAGGAGCAATGAGAAATAGGAAAAGATTTAAAGGATAAGATACCATAATCTGAAAGAAAAAGTTCAGAGTTCTGGATCAAGTAAGTCAGACAGTTTTGACTGATGAGGAGGACAAGGGTATGACTATCCTTGGATGTGATGGAGGGTGGATTATGACATAGATCCTGAGAGTTGAGGAGTTGGACAAGGGATCTGAGAAGGGCATCATCCCACATATTGGAACCCAGATATGTTATTATTACCAGTGAAGAAAGGAGTTGGGCTGAAGAGGAAGATTATAAACCAGGTAACTTGAAAAAGAAGGGATATAACCTAGGGGTTGATAGAGTGGTAGAGACTGATGGTATGAACCTTGAAAGAAAAAAAGGCTTTATTATAACATCTAAGAGAAGTTCTAAAAATGGCAATGAGGAGCAAGGAATATAATTCTCCCCCTCCTGGTCCAGTGCAATGGGTGGTATTAAAAATTATTCATCCAGTGCTGAAGAAGGTGGTCAGGAATGCAACACTTTCAGAGTGTTGGCCTTAAAAGATTTAGATTATATAAACATCAGAGAAAATATTCTTTTTCATAAAATATATTGGTAGGGAGAAAGGCATTACAGTTACTATATATTTGTTATGTAATGTCAACTGGTATATATATTTATTATGTAATCTCAATTGGTCTCTTATTACTGTATAATATTCTTTTAATCTTCCTACAGTTTTTTAAAGGCATAGATTTTCATTCACAAGTTATTTCAAACAACAATTAGAGTTATGTTGTAACATAACTTTTGTAACACAACTTATATAACATAACATAACAAAAACGTAAGTTTGTTTACCACAAACAATTAGAGTTATATTGGTTGCATCTCTCACAATAAATAGAACCTTTAAAAGAGCAGCCTAATAAAATAATAATAATAATAATATAGTAACATCTAGTATTTCTATAATACTTCTTTAAGGTTTGTTAAATACTTTAAAAGAATTATTTCATTTTTGCCCTCAAAGTAACTCTTAGAGTTAGGTATTATTATCCCCATTTTTACAGATGAGGAAGGTAAAGAAAAGAGGTTTTAATTTCTTGTGGATCACACAACTAGTAAATGTCTAAAGGAGGATTTGAAATCAGTTCTTCCTTACTCTAAGTCACAACTCTATCCACTTCACCTAAATGCTTCAAATCAAATATTTGGTAGCTAGGAGGAAGAGAATACATTTCAGAAAAAAAATGCAGAGCTTTTTATAAGGGAAAAAATGTCATCCAAAGTGAGAACACATTCCTCAGACTGACTTTGATTGGCTGAGAATTAAATGTCTTTAGAGTGAGGAGAATGGAGAACATTGCTGAGAAAGTTTTAAAACAATGTGAAGTTGAGTCTGATATGCAAAAATAACAAGGTCAAAGGAGTATGCGTGGCAGATGATTTTTGCTGTGCCATTTTAGATTAACTAGAGAGCTATGATTGCCATGCAATTAGGATTTACACTGACAATCTGGAGATGTGAAGAGTGATAGCTGATATAAGGAGCAGCCTTTCAATTAAATTAAAGTGAGGGACGAGGCTTTTGAGCCAAAGATCCATTCAGAGAGAATGTAAAGATCTTCCCATCCCTCTGAAATATCCAAATGACACTATTTCTCAAGAAAACCAGTTTCTTTTCAGAGCCAGAAATTCTACAAATATCTCTGAAACTCACTTCACTCAAACAGCTTGCTTTTATGATACATGGAGTATATCTATATGCATATAATATATAATAAATAAAAATAATAAATATGTATATATAAATTTATATAATATACATACTATACTACTATAGCACTACAATTATTAAAAATTATACAACAAAATGCTAAAGTATTCAATTCTAAAGCTTGTTTTCTCTATACAATACCAAGGATTTATGATATTCACTGCATCCTATGTATTAATGGTCCACAGCATTTCAAAAAGCTTCTGACCCAACATATTATAGGCTATATTCAAGTTTTCATGACTGTCACTGAAGGTCTGGTCTTTTGTTGGCTGAAGTCATATATCTGGTGGCATTTTGCTAGGGGTGTGTGAGAGAGAGAGTGTATGTGTGTGTGTGTGTGTGTGTGTGTGTGTGTGTGTGTGTGTGTGTGTGTATGAGAAGGGGGAGAGTACCTGTTATACTCCTGCTTTTATCACAGGTATAATGAATAATATTTCAGTCATTTAGACTTTCTAATAAATTCTTTCTTTCTTTCTTTCTTGCTCTTTTTTTAGGCTTTCAATTGGTCAGATTCACAAAGGCTTACTGTCAGATTATTATTTCTGGCATTCACTCATCAGCAAAAAAACATTTTACCTTAAGATAGGATTCTCAGATTCTAAACAGCAGAAATAATTGATCATCATGACATTTCTTTGTTAACTGAGGCTTTTCATTTTCTTCTTTTAACAACACATTTAGCCAGATACGTGAACCAACTACTAGGTTGTACAAAACCTCATCTGTGATTGCACCTGTATTCTTCCATGGAAGCAGGGCTTTAGCAGTTTAAAAAAGAAAAAGAAGAACAAAAAGAAGAGGAAGAAGGAAAAGAAGAAGAAGAAGAAGAAGAAGAAGAAGAAGAAGAAAGAAACTTTTTTCCGTTTCTGTTTAGATTTACTCAAAGAAAGGAATAACAATTTTTGTAAGTTTTTTTTTTTTTTTGCAAGGCAATGGGGTTAAAGTGACTTGCCCAAGCTCACACAGCTAGGCAATTATTAATTGAGTCCAAATTTGAATTCAGGTACTCCTGACTCCATGGCCAGTCCTCTATCCACTGTGTCACCTAACTGCCCCAGGAATAAGATTTTAACTTAAAATCCTACATAGTTTGTAACCCTAAGAGCAATTGAGACTGAGTGATAGAAGCACTATAAACAATCATACCAGTCTACCCTTTCCATCTCATATAGTCATCTGGAAGGAGAGACCAGGGTTCAAATTCAGATTCTGGTAGACTACTTGAATAAGTCTTTTAACTCCGCAGTCATTTAACTCACATGTAAAATTACAGTTTGGACTGTCTTTTAGGTTCCTTGAAGCTCTAAATCTAAGTTATATATATATATATATATATATATATATATATATATATATATATATATATATATATTCAGCAGACATTAGGATATTGGGTATGTTATTAATCATCCTTCATTCTGAAGAGGACAAATCTGGGAATATATTAAATAATATTTCAAAGCCTGATTCAAGAAACTATATAGGGCATGCTGTTCTAAAAAGAAAAAAGTGATACTATAACCAACTCTAATTTTGTCTGACACTCCTGTCCCCTTCCCTACTCCCCACCTACAGAAACCACTTCAGCAACTAATGACTAGGTGGAATTAAAGGGGGAAACGACAGTTATATCTCAGTTGTTTCTCAAATAAGTCATCTCATAGCTGAAGATCAAAGGGCACTGGAATTTTAAACTGGGTTGAGGAAAAATATTTATTCTTCTATGAACCGTGAGTACATGCACCCTTTCTTCAATACTTCTTGTCCCTACTTTCCCCTCCTCTCCAGCCCTAAATACAGAAATATGCTTCTAGTTAGCCTGAAGCCTGGTGAGAATCTGAAGCAATGAAAGCCTGTTACCCCCAGAGGACAAATAACTCTCCCCCAATAGAGAAAAAAAGTTCTAAATTCTTTGCTGAGGAAAGTCACCCTTAAAAATTATGGATCATATTCAAGAGTTGAAACAACATTTTTAGAGGCCTTTAAATGAAGAAAAATAAGACTCTTCATCATATGCTGCTATTTCTGCCTTGGACAAAGGCTTTTCCTAAAGCAAAATCAGAAAGCTTGGTTTTCCCTACTTCTGTGGTCTGTATATCAGAGCTGGAATTGGACATTAATTAGCACTTTATTTGTTGTTGTGCTCCTTTTCCTACAAATATTTCCTTTGGGGCCATGACAACCATTTCCTGTCCTTTCATCTTCCCCTCCCCCAATTCCCAGTAATTGAACTAGTAGCCTCATGTACCTGTGAGAAGCTAAATAGACATTTTTCAGGGAGGGAAGAGAAGGATAGGGAGAAAGATTTTAAAGAATGAATGGAGAAAAACTATCACATTGCCAAAATAAATGATATGTTTATATATCACTTAGTCTTGAGAAGGTTATAGACTTAGGATGTCCAAAAGAAATTTTCAATGGCAAATTTTTATGTTAAAACAAGATGTGGTTAAGTAACAATTATAAATGATTTGTCATAAAAAAACTAATCTAGTTAAGCCAATTAAATAACACATTTCACAAACACACACACAGAATAGACTTGAATATGTATTCTATAAATGCCAAACCTATTTCAAAAATAATTGTTGAATCTTCCTTCTCTGTAGGGAACAGGGTCTGTAAAACACTCTACATATACTACACTATCAGATCAGGTTGTGAATTGTTTAGTTTTGCTCAACCATTCCCCTTTCCTTTCCTTTGTACCCCTTTGTCATATGATGATTCTCTGAGAAATAGATGGGGGATATATTTGGAACTTGTAAAAACAAAAGATATTTATAAAATTTTAATTTAAATATTAATTGCTGAGATCTTATGAATTGGCAGATATATGATCTATGACCAGTGGTAAAATAATTTGTGTCCCTCCATAGATTTCTAAATCTTAAAAAGCAATGTCCTAAAAATTCCTAAGACTGCTTTACTGCTTTTTTTGATTTGACTATATACATGCCAAATTTCCCAAGTTGTTTCCAAAGACAACTTAAGTAGCATAAACACGGTTCACATAAGTAAATTCCAGTATCTCCAACTCAGGCAAATTAATTTATTTAACCAAAATCTGAAAATTAGAACAAAATAATTGTTCCCAATTCTGCAGCTTCTTGATTCAAATATAAGTAGAACCATTGAAATAGAGCAAAATGTGTGTTTTTGTCTCTATTCCCACGTATTTGTACACTATTAACACAAACTCTTGGAGGAATTTCAAGTGAGTGATTACTGGTAATCATTTTGTTTAAATATACAAGGTTGCATGGAACTACCAGAAAACAAACTGTTCTCACTCAATTATATTAGCAATCATTATTTCAATTGCAAAAACTTCCCCAGTGAAAATATAGAATTTACATGGTGTTTAAGAAGATGAAATACCTCTTCAGTAAGAAATTCCAGTTTTTATGTTGCCTATTTGAAAATAAAAATAACCATGGAAGTGAAGCCATTTTGGTTAATGTTTTAGAATACAATAATGAATTATTTCAAGAAAACAACCATTTATTGAATACCTATTATATTCCCCCAGTGAACTTGGCATGTAGAAATCAAAGACAAAAACAAAACAAGTCCAAGGAGCATATATTTGTCTGGAGAGGAAATATATACAAGATAAAACCAAAAATATTTTCAGAAGGAAAAGGATTTACAAATGCAAAATCAAGAATTTCCTAGGCCATTTAATGTTGATTCTAATCATTTTTTCATGAAAAAGCATGCATGCTCTGAATTCTATTCTTTTCTAGTTCAACTGGAACTAGTGGAAAACAATTAGCTCTATACTAAGAAAAGACAAGAAGTGAGGCAATTAGCTCCACTGCTTAGACCAAAAGAAAACAAAAACATTAAACCACTCCACAACTCAGGGATAAAACTGATTGAGATTTTACCTCTCTTTTTTACATGTAACATGATCATAGGATTAGAGATATATAAAGCTAGAAAGTATTGGTGTGAATTTTAGAGGATATTTAGCACAACCTACTCATTGTACAGATGAGAAAATTAAGACTTATAAAAGATAAATGACTTGTCAGTATGATCAGGTAATAGAGCATTAGAGACATCAGATGATGAAATGGATATTTTTTTGAGAAAGTAATCCTGGCTTTACTGGGAATATTAGGAAGTCACATTTTATCCCATATTATTGTTATCTTTCATTCTTGAAGAGGACCATGGTATCAGGGAGTTGATGCCATGACAAGAATGTGAATTGGATTTGAGTGAGATGGATGCTTTGCTAAGTCACCAGCCTCACTTTCTCCTCCAGAGCCTTCTGGGCCCAGTGGCCAGATATGAATCAGGACAACTGGAGATAGTCCTGGATGTGAGGCAATCAGGGTTAAGTGACTTTCCCAGGGTCACACAGGTAGTAAGTATCTAGTGAGTTTGGATTTGAACTCAGGTCCTCCTGACTCCAGGGCCAGAGCTTGATCCACTGTGCCACCCATTTGCCCATCCAATTTTGTAATAACTCAGGTGATCTGTCCCTTCAGTCCTTAGTTAGACTTCTCACATTTCCAGTACATAGTAGATGGTCAGTAAGTACTTATTGATTAAAATAAGTGATTGGTTGCTTAAAGAATTAGATGTCAGAGTATAAGTGCCTCTTTGGTGTCAACTTTATTTAAACCACCTGGTCAAATAGTTGGAAACAGAACTTATCTTGTTGAGCAAAAAGTTAATATTTATTCAATATCCATGGATTTCAGCTGCTAAGCCAGTGCTTTGAAAAGAAGATGTACTTCATTGGTTTAAGGAGCTTCCATTTAGACAAGAAAAATATTGACATGGGGTATAAGGACATGAATATATGCTGTAACTTTTATTTTATGGAAAAATATAAATATATGAGACCGGAGGGCCACATACTTAGCTCCTTCTTTTCTCTCTGATGCACAATAATTGAGTTACTTTTTTCCAAATTGCCATTATATGATCATTACTTTAGAGTTGGAAGTGACATTAATAATCTCACCTTGTCCAAGTTCTTATTATACAGAAGACAGAAAGAGGAAACTGAGACCAAGAAAAGTAAAATGAATTGCTAAAGGTCAAAAAGATAAGAATATAGCTGGGATGCAAATCTAGATCTTTCCACCATACATCGCTATCTTTTTTTGAACTATCTTTTTTCATCTTACCCTTAAATACTTTACAGTCTAGTTGTAGACTGAGCAATTCAATAGCATAAAAGATAAATAAAAACATACAGCAGCATATGCTATATGTGGAATAAATAGCATCGTGAGTGATAGAGAAGGGTAGATCTCAGGCACAACATCCTGGTCCTTTCCCCCTTGGTGAAGACTAAAGTTACATACAAAATGGATGATTTGTCTAGAGTCCTATAGTATGTGGCAGTGCACCAAGATACAGGAAAATAGTAGGCTAGTATGGAAATATGTATTTGTGTAGGGGATATGTAAATGAAAAAAATATGTTTTGTTTACGTTTTTACTAAAATTGAAGATATACACATTTTTAAATAACAATAAAAAATAATGGAGTGTTTTGGTTTTATGTGTAATTTTTATTCTCTGATTATTTTAATTTTTTATTTATGTTACCAAATGCATACTTGTACATATATGCATAGATTATGTTCATATGCACATATAACCAGATTATTTATATCTGAGAATTGCCGTCTGGAAGTAAGCTATAAATTTTCCATATACTTCTTTCTCTGAGTATCATCTTTCTTAAAATATGTCTCTATATACATGTATTTACTTATATGTATATTGTTGCTATCATTTAGTTGTGTTCGGTACTTTCTTTAGGAGAGAGAAGGGTTCCTGACAACGTAACAGAATAGAGAACTGGTCTGAGAATCAGAAGACTAAGATAAAGGTTTTGACTCTAGTTCTAAAGAAGTGAGTTATCTGGGGAAAGTCACAACTTTTACAGGCCTTGGTTTCCTGAACTGGACTAAAATCAAAGGTCATTAGCCTTATTTATGTGTTGTAGTTCCTTTTGGTAATATATTGAAACCTATAGACTTCTCAGAAAAGTATTTTTTAATTAATAAAAATTCACAGGATTACAAAAGCTGAAATAAAAATGTATTGCCTTCCTCTCAAAGTTCACAGGCCCATTGAAACCTATCCATTTACATCCATAGACACCAAGTTAAAAAACCCCTAGATTAGATGATCCTTTCTAGTCCTAAAGTCCTATGACCTCCCCTTTTTTTGGCAGGGTTCTACCTTTTATTTTTCTTTTATACTTTTGGTTTTAAAAATGGCATTTGGAGAATGAAAATGTGGTGGATATTGTTGATAAATAATAGTACTAACAGTATAAAAGAGTCAGTGAAAGATGATGTGGTAATATGGAAAGAGCTTATCTTAGAAGTTTAAAATAAATACTTGGACACATAATAACTGTGTGAAACTGGGCAAATCCCCTAATTTCCCTGTACCCTAGGTAGCTCTTTAAAACTTTGGATACAGAGGAGTTGCTGACGTTCATTGGTGGAGGGAATTTCTATACTGGGAGTTTCCTATATGAATCAAACCTGTTCCGTTCACATATCCCCCCCCCCCCCCATACCTAGTAAGAGCTCGGATTTAGTGACATAATTACAAATATTCTCTGTACAAGCACTTCTGGGCATCTCCATTGTTAAGTATCTGATTCGAATGTACTGAATGCTTAATAAATATTGATTAATTAGAGACTATAATCATTTAAATGGAAGATATGAGATTTCTCCCTTCAGGCAGTTTGGGACACGAAATATGTAACCAAGGGTAAGACAGAAGTCTGAATTCTCTTCTCCATCGCAGCCCCAAGCTTTACCCCACAGAGGCTCTGAAAGAAGCTGTGCAATCCATCTTTCTTATTGTCTTTGTTCAAAATGGGCCCGGACTTGGTGGAAGGGCTGCAGCAACCAGGCTGCCATGTGAAGGAGAGCTAGAGAAGGAGCGGCTTCCTCCGCAGCCCCCTGACAGAAGCCAGACCTCGCTGAGGCGCAGCATCTGCTGCTGGCTCTCCAGGCTCCAGGACACAGTATCTATTCAGCTCAGCTCGAAATGAAACAAGAAAAGCCCACTGTGATCCGAGGACGACCCAGCCCCCCTTTGCACCCTGCCAAAATATACTTTTGTTAAAGTTTTTTAGTATGCGATTTACACTTCCTTAGCCTGCTTCATTCTTCGGGGTGTTCCCAGCAGGCAGGGTAGGGGATGGAAAGAAACAGAGAAGAGACTTTGTGTCACCTGATGACCCGGACTCTGGGTCCCCGGCATCCCAGGCAGAGGAAAACAAGAATCCCTGGCCAGCAATGCCGAAGAGTCCTGAGGAGACGGACCAGCCCACAGAACAGGCCTGAGAAAGCCTGGAGTCTAAATGAATCTCCCCCCACCCCGCCACCCCCAACCCCAAGCCCCGAAGAGTTCGGATCAGTGGACTTAATTACATCACCCATCATCGGCCAATAGGAGCAGGAAGAGAAGAAACAAATGCAGCCTACATCTGAGTATCAACCTGTATGGTGCCAGTCTTTGGCAAGGAAAGGAGACTTAAAGAGGCATTGTAAAACATCTGCATTTAAAAGTGGTCCCCAGTTCCATATAATGTATCTGTGTTGTGTGTGTGTGTGTGTGCAAATACACACATGTAATATATGTCTGTACAAGTGCTCATGTTTACATTTATAGGAATATATATGATATATAATAATATATAATGTTTCCTGCTAATATATGTGCAATTCATTGTGTATGATTTTTCCAAAGCCTTCCTACTCCTCTTAAAAATTTTCTGCAACTATGAAGATATGCATAGGCATCACCCAAGGTTTCTAAACCTTTTTTTGCATCCTGGACCTGGTGAAGTCTATAAACTCTAAGAAGCAAAAAAATAAATAAATAAATAAAATACATAAGATTGCAAAGGAAACCAAATATATTGAATATAGTTAGCAAAAATTTGTTTTTGAGTTGAGAGACCCTAAGTTAAAAGGTCCTGCATTATTGTGTGATTCTTATGCATGTCAACTTTGAAATCCAGCACAAACTTATTTTAACTTAAGTTTCTTCTTTTAACAGAATTAGCAAAGAAACAAAATCAGCTACATCTTTCAGTCTGTTACTCAAAAAATGAATTTTACAAGGTAATGGAAAGGAGTTAAGAGCCTAACTCTGGTTCCATCCCCAGTCATTTATAAAGAAATGATCCTTCCAAGGAGATAAGGTAAGTACCACCCTTTCCAAACCTTAAAGTTACATAAACCTATGTAAATATCAATTATTGCTACAGCTAAGAGGCAGACTGAGTGTTGGATTTTATTTTAGTTTTGTTTTTTTTTTGTTTTTGCAAGGCAATGGAGTTAAGTGACTTGGCCAAGGTCACACATCTAGGTAATTCTTAAGTATCTGAGGTCAGATTTGAACTCAGGTCCTCCTGACTCCAGGGCCAGTGCTCTATCCACTATGCCACCTAACCACCCCCTGAGTGTTGGATTTTGAGTCACCGAAAAAAAATTCTCCAACCCAAGGTAATATGGAGAATAGTGGAAAAACTTTGTTCCATTGGGGTTGGAGAGGTGGCCTTGCCAGAGCAAAAGAACTTCAACCTCCTGGCAACAGCCCCAGGGCACCTAGGAGCTGAGGCTCCCAGAAGCAAAAGCAGTTTCCTGACTTGCACCTTGAGTAGCACCAAGCACAACCTGGCAAATCAGCAGGGAGACTTCTGCCAGAGTGAACGTGAAGCCCAAGCCTTCAGCATGGCTGTGGCAGCCCAGAATAAGGAAATGGAAGCAGGCCCAAGGAGATGCCCAGCAGGAGCCTCCAGGCAGTGGTGCCCTGAGTGCTCAGTCCAGCAAAGGTAAGGGAGTGGAAGGAGACTTCTGAGGTCTGTCCTCTGTCCCTGAAAAATGACTCTGGGGCTCTGACCACATTTGGACCCTGGTTGCAGTCTTGGCTCCCCCATGGAGCAGGGATACCGCCCCCCCCCAATATCTCCATGACAGAGGGGTGTTTGTGGTCATTCACAGACCAGGAGAGCAGTCGGAGCCTCACATACTGAGGTCTTTGTGGGGGGTGTTCCAATAATACTTAAAAACTCAAGAAGTACCCCCAAAGCCAGACACAGGCCGGGGAAATGATTAAATAGGAAGAAAAAAAAGGAACCTTACCATAGACACTTACTTTGGTTCCATGGAGGACCAAAATACTCTATCTGACGATAAGAAAGTCCAAGCTTCTCCATCTAAAGATTTTAAGAAATATAGAAGTTGGCTCAGGCTATAACAGAGATCAAAAAATATTTTAAAAATGAAGTAATGGAGATAGAAGAAAAATTGGGGAAAAAATGAGAGAGATGCAGGAAAAACATGAAAATGAAGTCAGCATCTTAGTCAAGGAGATCCAAAAAAAAAAAAATGCTGAAGAAAATAACATGTTAAAAACCATCTTAAGTCAAATGGATAAAACAGTTCAAAAAGTTATTGAGGAGAAAAATGGATTTAAAAAGCAGAATTGGCCAGATGGATAAAGAGATAAGAAAGCTCTCTGAAGAAAACAAATCGTTGAGATGTAGAATGGAGCTAAAGGAAGCTGATGACTTTGAGAGAAATCAAGACAATAGTTCAATACCAAAAGAATGAAAAATTAAAAGAAAATATGAAATATCTCATTGAAAAAACAACTGATCTGGAAAAAAGATTCAGGAAAAGATAATGTAAATATTGGCATACCTGAAAGTCATGATCAGGAAAAGAGCCATGACCTCATTTTTAAAGAATTTCTACAGGAAAATTTCCCTGATATCCTAGAAGCAGAGGGTAAAATAGAAATTGAGAGAACCCACCAATCTTCCCCAGAAAGAGATTAAAAAAACAACTCCCAGGAATATTATAGCCAAGTTCCAGAACCTCCCAAGTCAAAGAGAAAATATCATAAGTAGCCATAAGGACAGAATTCAAAAATCATTGAGCTTCATTCAGAATCCCACAGGACTTAGCAGGAACTACATTAAGAACTTGTAGGGCTTGGAATATAATATTCCAGAAATCAAAAAAACTTGGAATGCAACCAAGAATCAACTACCCAGAAAAACTGAACATCCTCTTCCAGGGGAAAAGATGGACTTACAATGAAACAGGGGACTTCCAAATGTTCCTGTTGAAATGACCAGAGCTGAAGAGAAAGTTTGACCTTCAAGTACAGGACTAAGTTGAAGCACAGAGAGGCTGGATGGGAAGGAGAAATTATGAGGGACTTAATGATAATGAACTGCATATTCTCCTACATGGAAAGATGATAGCGATAATACTCATATGAAACTTCTCATTTAATAAATCAGGTAGAAGGAGCTTTTATAGATGAGGCACAGGAGAGAGAGCTGAATTTGAAGATATAATATATTGTAAAAATGGAGTCAATGGGTTAAAGGGAAATGTACTGGGAGTAAGAGAAAGGAGAGATAGAATAAGCTAAAATATTTCATATAAAAGATATTTCATGTAGCTTTTGCAATGGTATGGAGGGCCATAGATGGAACTATACGAACTAATGGAGAGAAAAAGCAAGTAGAGTCAAATAAACAATATATCCAATGACTATAGAAATATAAATAGAAAACAAAATAGAAAGTGAATTTACAATATTTTAAAGAATAAGTTTAGTTCTAAGGAAGATAGAAGACATTCTAATTCTACATCTTTACAGAGGCGGGGAGATTTTCAGGCTTTTTTCATACATAAATGGCCCTGAGAGTAAACAGCATGCGCACTCAATAGGGTATAGACATCTAGAGGAAAAAGAAGAAAGGGGGGGACAGGGGGAAGGGGTAGATGTGGGTGGTAGAGGAGAGGGTAGATCATAGGAGAGGATAGTCAGATATAGCACATTTTCTTTTTTACTTTTTTTGCAAGGTAATGTGATTAGGTGGCCTGTCCAGGACCACAGGGCCACAGGTTGCTAGGTCTCTGGGGTGGGATATGGGTTGCCCCAGGGCTGGGTGTTCTGTCTGCTGCACTACTGGCTGCCCCACAGCACATTTTTGAAGACAGATTGAGTGAAAGGAGTGATAAAATATAAGATGGTAGTAAGGAGAAATGGATGGAGAGAATTAAAATCAGCCACAGCAACTGTGTAAAAATATGGAATTAACTTCTATAATTAACTTATGATAAAGAATGTGATCCACCTGAGAAAGAGGAGATGGTATCAGAACAAAGACTGAAATGCACCTTTTCTCTTTCTTTTACTTTATTTTCTCATGAGGTTTTATATTTTTGTGGGGGGAGAGGGTACTATGTTTACTCTTAAACAAGAATATTTTTAGTAATGTGTAAATAATAAATAAATAAAATATAAAAACATTATGCCATTCTCTCCCCAAAAATAAAAAATAAACAAATTCTCCATCCATAGACAATATAGTTTCAACTTGCACTGTACATCATATATTCACCATGATTGGCAAACAATTATTAGTGGGGCAGTTAGGTGATGCAATGGATAAAGCATTGGTCCTGGGAGACAGGAAGACCTGGGTTCAAATGTAGCCTCAGACACTTATTAATTACTTAGCTGTGTGACTTTGGGCCAGACACTTTACCCCATTGCATTTCAAGAATAAGAACAATTTAAAAAAAACACAATATATTATTAAAAATCACTAAAGAGCACACATCTCCCTGCTTTATTCCCTATATGAAAAACAAAATCATCAAATGGCCAGTCTACTGATCTATCTTCATACTTAGCTGGCTGATTTTTAAGAAAACAAGTTCATTTTGCTACCACACCCCCTACTCAAAAGTGTTTGATCAGAGTAGAACATGCAGGAATTAATAGTCCACTGTCATAGTCTGTAAGAACCCACCATCCCTTCATCTCACAATGAGGCAGCATATTGTGACCTTGGAAAGATTTGAGGTAAATTGGGGAGAAGAGGGAGATCAGGATATATTTGTTTTTATATGTAAATATTTTGTTTTCCAATTATATACAGTAGTCGTTTCTACCTATCATTTTTGTAAGTTTTGAATTTGAAATTTCCCCCATACCCCTTCCCTCTCCCATCTCCCTCACAGAAGGCAGTCTGATATTTTTATATTGTTTCCATACTATGCATTGATCAAAATTGAATGTGCTGAGAAAAAAAATATCCTTGAGGAAGAAATAAAATATTAGAGATAGCAAAATTATATAGTATGTGAGAAAACTTTTTTTAAAAATTTGAAGGTAATGGTCTTTGATCTTTGTTACAACTCCACAGTTCTTTCTCTGGATATAGATGGTATTCTACTTCACAGATACCCAAAAATTACCCCTGATTATTGCAATGAAGGAATGAGCAAGTCTATTAAGGTTGATCATCACCCCATAATGCTGTTAGGGTGTACAATGTTCTGGTTCTGCTAATCTTGCCCAGCATCAATTCATGTAAGTTTTTCTAAGCTTCTCTGAAATCCCATCCTTCCTGATAATATGGCAGAAACTTGGATAAGATCAACATCACATACCCTATACCAAGATAAGATCAAAATGGGTGCATGATTTAGTCATAAAAGACAATATTATAAGCAAACTAGGAGTAAAGAGAGCAGTTTATCTGTCAGATCTATGGAAATGGGAGCAGTTTGTATCCAAGGAAGAGATAGAGGACATCATAAAAGAAAACTGGATAATTTTGATTACTTTAAATTAAATTTGCATACACAAAATCACTCTAACCAAGATCAAATTTTGATTATAATTGGGAAGGAATAAGCAAAACTCACTCTTTGCAGATAACATAATGGTATACCTAGAGTACACTAAAAATCATCTAAATAGCTACAGGAAACACTTAACAACTTTAACAAAATTGCAGTATACAAAATAAACCCACACAAATCCTCAGCATTTCTATATATTAGTAGCAAGAAAAAGCAACAAGAGCTAGATAGAGAAATCCCATTTAGATTATCTTCAGACAACATAAAATACTTGGAAGTGAACCTGCCAAGGAAGACTCAGAAACTCTATGAAACGAACTATAAAACCCTTTTCACACAAATAAAATTATATTTAAATAACTGGGCAAACATCAACTGCTCATGGATAGTCCAAGCTAATATAATAAAAATGAAAATTCTACCTAAATTAAGCTGCCTATTTAGTGCCACCTAATCAAACTTCCAAAATATTCCTTTAATGATCTAGAAAAAATTGTAACAAAAAAAATCACATGGAGAAACAAGAAGTCAAGAATATCAAGAAGTCTTGATTGCAAGATGATAATTTTCTCTTTCAAAATATTAATTTTCTCTTGCCTTTCTTTTTCCAGTTTTTCCAATTGATTTTTAATTCCTTCTAGATCTCTTCTAAGAAGTTATTCAGGGCTGAATATCAATTCATCTTCTCCTCTGAAGCTCTAGTTCCCTAAGTTAGGATCCTTGTTTTCCAGGTAACATTCAGTGGACCCTGCTTTCTGCTGGCCTTTCCTCAATTTCCTAGCACCTTGTGTTGGGAAGGGTCTGACCTTTGGTGTTGAGATCCCTGTAGATTTTGGTCACTGGGCTTAGTAACTTCAAGTGAGCTTGCCAGTATGGGATGCTAGATGCTTTCTCTGGAGTGTCTGTGACTTTGATTAGTGGCCCATTCCCTAGGTCTGGGGGAGTGGGGTGGGGCACTCCCCCTTTGGCATCCAGGATCTGGGCTAATCTCTGGGGAGAGTCACTTTCTCTCACAAGAATGGGGGTGAGGGGATTCAACTGGAAACAGGGAGACTTCACTGAAGACATGGGGACTCATGGCCCTGTTCTTCCAGATCAGCTGAGCTGACTGGATCAATGTCTAACCACCATGCTGGAGCTCTCCTGTCCCACACAGTAAAGGCTTCTGCACTGGAGTTCTCCTTGCTGTCATTAACACAGCAGAAACTTCCTCAACTGTTCTTAGGTTATTCCCTGGACCTCTGCCCACTGCCCCTGTGCTGGCTCTCTACTCTGCCCTGGTTCAACTCACTCCCCTGAGACAGACCTTGTTGGTAGATGTTCATCTCCTCATTTCTTCTCTGGGTTCTGTGGGTCCAAATTCTTTTGAAAGGCTTGGTTCATGTTAGTTCTGAGGGAAAGCCAAGAGAGTTTAAGACAGTGTCTGGCTTTTCTCCTCCATCTGGCTGGAATTCTAGCATAAATTTATTCTATTCTGATAGGAAAATATGAAATTTTCTCTTAAGACATCCTAGGACTAAAACAAAGAACTAGAAATTGAGAAATGTCTAAACAAGTTGTAGAATAGAATTGTATTGGGAAATTATGCCTTAAGAAATGATGAATTGGTTAATTTTAGAGAAGCATGAAAAGACTTGCATTGAGTAATGAAAAATGAAGTGAGCAGAACCAAGAGAACATTATATATGATCACAGCAATATTGTTCAAAGACTAATTGTGAACAATCATAATTATAAAAACCCGAATCAATCATGAAGGACCATTGAAGGAAAATACTATACACCTCCAGAGAAAGAACTGATAAATTAAATTACACATAGTATAGTTTTGCATGCAGCCAGGTCCTGTGTAATCTGACTGTTGCTCCTTGTTATTTAAATTGTTTCTTTCTGGCTGCATTCAGGATTTTCTCTTTTATCTGATAGTTCTGGAGTTTGACCACAATATCCCTTGGTGTTTGCATTTGGGGATCCCTTTCTGGAGGGGATCAATGTGTTCTTTCAATGACTATTTTGCCTTATAAATCTGTTTTGGATAATGATTTTCTTTAGTGTGGGGGTGGGGAGAGTAGGAGGGAGACGGCTCAAAAATATAAAAAAGTAACCAAAAAAAGATAAAATTTTAAAAAAGAATGATGGTTATGGGAAAAGGTAATTTAAATGGTTTGAAGAAAGAAGAGCTGTGACAAAAACTACAGGACAGCCCCTCTCTCCCACCTTGAGAGAGGTGTGCCATTTTATTAAGATATCTTAATAAAAACCATTTTAATCATTCTAGACTAAGTATTCATGAACGATTTATAACATTAGCCCACCCTATATCATTTTCTTCCCCCGCCCCCGCCATCATTCCCTGACCAGGAAAACATTTGGCTTGGACTCCAGAAGACTTGCTTCGAAGTGTCCTCAGGATTGCTGGAACCTGGTCTGGCTCCCACCCTTTCCATTCACTATTATTGAACCTAAGGTAAACATGGATGTGGTAGGCCAAATTTACAGAGGCTATCATTAGGTATCCTCAATGGAGACAGGATTGACCTGACAACCCAGAGCAGAAGTTGAGGAGAAAAGGGTTCAGGTGTCACCTGGAAAGAAAAAGCTGGGATCATAAAAGAGGCTACCTTATCAATACAATCAATACAATCAACAGTATGTCATTAGAGCTTATCAGATTCCCAATAAAGAGTTAACTCCAGAATATAGGAGACAAAGAAAGAACCAAAGACACAATTTATGTTGAGTCACTAGGAAGCAGAGCTAAAACAGAAATTTCCAGAAGCCCGAGCCTGGTGTTAGGCACAATATCTAGGACCAAGTATAACCTTTCAGCCTATCAAATGAGATGAATAAAGAATAACCAAAGCACAAATCTCCAATAGAGAAATAAAGGCTGAAGATATTAGCAAACAGATGAAAATGTTGGAACATAATAAAGAACTACTATGGCTTAAGAGAAACCAAGTGGGAACCCCAGAAGAAAAAAGAATACTACAAGAAATCTAAGGAGTACCTCAGAGAAAAGAATATGCTAGTCCCAAGGAATATAAAAGTACCTGGAAGAAATTGAAATAGGGAAAATGTTAAGAAAAATATATTCTTTAATTAATCTGTTCCCTCTGAATCAACCATATACCTTCCATTTACACTAATCCCACTACCATTGTAATTGTCCAGGTTATAAGATGAAGTCAATGAATTTTTAGTAAAGTACCTTGCCCCAAACTGGTAAGGAAGAACTCCTGTAAATCCCAGTTCCCTGGCACAAAACAAGCCTTTAGCAACTAAACAATGGATGCCACCTTAGCCTGAAAGGATTAAGTCTCTGCATAAATAACCTAATTACCTCATCTCTGCTCTCTGAGTTACCTGCCTCCATGTCCTCCTTAAAAGCTTGCTTACTCTGTTGAGTTTCTTGATTTCCTTCAGAAGATCAGCCTGTTATGAGGGAGCATAATTCCCCAAATAACCTCTCACTCCCCTATGCTCTTCTTTACTATGTATCCCAGCTTGTTCCTCTTTTTTGGAGGTCAACCTGCTCTTGGAGAGTATCATCCCCAAACTGAAACACCACCTTCCTCATGCAAATGGATCCATGTTAATCTAAGTCAATAACTGTCTCTTGGCAGGTCCCTTTCCCCTCCCCCCCCCCACCTTTCTTAATTGTGCTATTCTCCCCAGACTGAAGTTCTGTGCTTAAATTTATTGTCTTGAGTACTCTACCTTGCTAAAGAATCTAGCCAGTGAGACTTTTGTAACTTGTGAATTTTTGAAACAACCTGTAAATTAAAATGTATGCCTTTAAAAAAAACTATAGGAAGAGTAAAAGAATCTTGTACAGTATAGGAACCCAGTTGAGATTACATAACAAATATATAGTAGACTTAATTGACAAGGTTTGGTGACTTCCTACAGTAGTGCTCTGCAACATTTAAATAGAAGTGGAAGTGACTGGGGTGGGAGCAGGGGGAAGATTAGAAAAGCATGAATACTGGATAGCAAGGAATTCAAGAGTAAAATACTGTCTGAAATTAAACTGGTTGAATAGAATGTTAAGCCCATGACAGGATGAGGGCAAAGCAGGGCTAGTGGAACTGACAAAGAAGGGAGAGTCATTATGACAGAAAAGAACAGATTTAGGAGCAATGAGAAATAGGAAAAGATTAAAGGATAAGATACCATAATCTGAAAGAAAAAGTTCAGAGTTCTGGATCAAGTAAGTCAGGACAGTTTTGACTGATGAGGAGGACAAGGGTATGACTATCCTTGGATGTGATGGAGGGTGGATTATGACATAGATCCTGAGAGTTGAGGAGTTGGACAAGGGATCTGAGAAGGCATCATCCACATATTGGAACCCAGATATGTTATTATTACCAGTGAAGAAAGGAGTTGGGCTGAAGAGGAAGATTATAAACCAGGTACTTGAAAAAGAAGGGATATAACCTAGGGGTTGATAGAGTGGTAGAGACTGATGGTATGAACCTTGAAAGAAAAAAAGGCTTTATTATAACATCTAAGAGAAGTTCTAAAAATGGCAATGAGGAGCAAGGAATATAATTCTCCCCCTCCTGGTCCAGTGCAATGGGTGGTATTAAAAATTATTCATCCAGTGCTGAAGAAGGTGGTCAGGAATGCAACACTTTCAGAGTGTTGGCCTTAAAAGATTTAGATTATATAAACATCAGAGAAAATATTCTTTTTCATAAAATATATTGGTAGGGAGAAAGGCATTACAGTTACTATATATTTGTTATGTAATGTCAACTGGTATATATATTTATTATGTAATCTCAATTGGTCTCTTATTACTGTATAATATTCTTTTAATCTTCCTACAGTTTTTTAAAGGCATAGATTTTCATTCACAAGTTATTTCAAACAACAATTAGAGTTATGTTGTAACATAACTTTTGTAACACAACTTATATAACATAACATAACAAAAACGTAAGTTTGTTTACCACAAACAATTAGAGTTATATTGGTTGCATCTCTCACAATAAATAGAACCTTTAAAAGAGCAGCCTAATAAAATAATAATAATAATAATATAGTAACATCTAGTATTTCTATAATACTTCTTTAAGGTTTGTTAAATACTTTAAAAGAATTATTTCATTTTTGCCCTCAAAGTAACTCTTAGAGTTAGGTATTATTATCCCCATTTTTACAGATGAGGAAGGTAAAGAAAAGAGGTTTAATTTCTTGTGGATCACACAACTAGTAAATGTCTAAAGGAGGATTTGAAATCAGTTCTTCCTTACTCTAAGTCACAACTCTATCCACTTCACCTAAATGCTTCAAATCAAATATTTGGTAGCTAGGAGGAAGAGAATACATTTCAGAAAAAAAATGCAGAGCTTTTTATAAGGGAAAAAAATGCCATCCAAAGTGAGAACACATTCCTCAGACTGACTTTGATTGGCTGAGAATTAAATGTCTTTAGAGTGAGGAGAATGGAGAACATTGCTGAGAAAGTTTTAAAACAATGTGAAGTTGAGTCTGATATGCAAAAATAACAAGGTCAAAGGAGTAATGCGTGGCAGATGATTTTTGCTGTGCCATTTTAGATTAACTAGAGAGCTATGATTGCCATGCAATTAGGATTTACACTGACAATCTGGAGATGTGAAGAGTGATAGCTGATATAAGGAGCAGCCTTTCCAATTAAATTAAAGTGAGGGGACAAGGCTTTTGAGCCAAAGATCCATTCAGAGAGAATGTAAAGATCTTCCCATCCCTCTGAAATATCCAAATGACACTATTTCTCAAGAAAACCAGTTTCTTTTCAGAGCCAGAAATTCTACAAATATCTCTGAAACTCACTTCACTCAAACAGCTTGCTTTTATGATACATGGAGTATATCTATATGCATATAATATATAATAAATAAAAATAATAAATATGTATATATAAATTTATATAATATACATACTATACTACTATAGCACTACAATTATTAAAAATTATACAACAAAATGCTAAAGTATTCAATTCTAAAGCTTGTTTTCTCTATACAATACCAAGGATTTATGATATTCACTGCATCCTATGTATTAATGGTCCACAGCATTTCAAAAAGCTTCTGACCCAACATATTATAGGCTATATTCAAGTTTTCATGACTGTCACTGAAGGTCTGGTCTTTTGTTGGCTGAAGTCATAATCTGGTGGCATTTTGCTAGGGGTGTGTGAGAGAGAGAGTGTGTGTGTGTGTGTGTGTGTGTGTGTGTGTGTGTGTGTGTGTGTGTGTGTGTATGAGAAGGGGGAGAGTACCTGTTATACTCCTGCTTTTATCACAGGTATAATGAATAATATTTCAGTCATTTAGACTTTCTAATAAATTCTTTCTTTCTTTCTTTCTTGCTCTTTTTTTAGGCTTTCAATTGGTCAGATTCACAAAGGCTTACTGTCAGATTATTATTCTGGCATTCACTCATCAGCAAAAAAACATTTTACCTTAAGATAGGATTCTCAGATTCTAAACAGCAGAAATAATTGATCATCATGACATTTCTTTGTTAACTGAGGCTTTTCATTTTCTTCTTTTAACAACACATTTAGCCAGATACGTGAACCAACTACTAGGTTGTACAAAACCTCATCTGTGATTGCACCTGTATTCTTCCATGGAAGCAGGGCTTTAGCAGTTTAAAAAAGAAAAGAAGAACAAAAAGAAGAGGAAGAAGGAAAAGAAGAAGAAGAAGAAGAAGAAGAAGAAGAAGAAGAAGAAAGAAACTTTTTTCCGTTTCTGTTTAGATTTACTCAAAGAAAGGAATAACAATTTTTGTAAGTTTTTTTTTTTTTTTTTTTGCAAGGCAATGGGGTTAAAGTGACTTGCCCAAGCTCCCACAGCTAGGCAATTATTAATTGAGTCCAAATTTGAATTCAGGTACTCCTGACTCCATGGCCAGTCCTCTATCCACTGTGTCACCTAACTGCCCCCAGGAATAAGATTTTAACTTAAAATCCTACATAGTTTGTAACCCTAAGAGCAATTGAGACTGAGTGATAGAAGCACTATAAACAATCATACCAGTCTACCCTTTCCATCTCATATAGTCATCTGGAAGGAGAGACCAGGGTTCAAATTCAGATTCTGGTAGACTACTTGAATAAGTCTTTTAACTCCGCAGTCATTTAACTCACATGTAAAATTACAGTTTGGACTGTCTTTTAGGTTCCTTGAAGCTCTAAATCTAAGGTTTTATATATATATATATATATATATATATATATATATATATTCAGCAGACATTAGGATATTGGGTATGTTATTAATCATCCTTCATTCTGAAGAGGACAAATCTGGGAATATATTAAATAATATTTCAAAGCCTGATTCAAGAAACTATATAGGGCATGCTGTTCTAAAAAGAAAAAAGTGATACTATAACCAAACTCTAATTTTGTCTGACACTCCTGTCCCCTTCCCTACTCCCCACCTACACAAACCACTTCAGCAACTAATGACTAGGTGGAATTAAAGGGGGGAAACGACAGTTATATCTCAGTTGTTTCTCAAATAAGTCATCTCATAGCTGAAGATCAAAGGGCACTGGAATTTTAAACTGGGTTGAGGAAAAATATTTATTCTTCTATGAACCGTGAGTACATGCACCCTTTCTTCAATACTTCTTGTCCCTACTTTCTCCCCTCCTCTCCAGCCCTAAATACAGAAATATGCTTCTAGTTAGCCTGAAGCCTGGTGAGAATCTGAAGCAATGAAAGCCTGTTACCCCCAGAGGACAAATAACTCTCCCCCCAATAGAGAAAAAAAGTTCTAAATTCTTTGCTGAGGAAAGTCACCCTTAAAAATTATGGATCATATTCAAGAGTTGAAACAACATTTTTAGAGGCCTTTAAATGAAGAAAAATAAGACTCTTCATCATATGCTGCTATTTTCTGCCTTGGACAAAGGCCTTTCCTAAAGCAAAATCAGAAAGCCTTGGTTTTCCCTACTTCTGTGGTCTGTATATCAGAGCTGGAATTGGACATTAATTAGCACTTTATTTGTTGTTGTGCTCCTTTTCCTACAAATATTTCCTTTGGGGCCATGACAACCATTTCCTGTCCTTTCATCTTCCCCTCCCCCCCAATTCCCAGTAATTGAACTAGTAGCCCTCATGTACCTGTGAGAAGCTAAATAGACATTTTTCAGGGAGGGAAGAGAAGGATAGGGAGAAAGATTTTAAAGAATGAATGGAGAAAAACTATCACATTGCCAAAATAAATGATATGTTTATATATCACTTAGTCTTGAGAAGGTTATAGACTTAGGATGTCCAAAAGAAATTTTCAATGGCAAATTTTTATGTTAAAACAAGATGTGGTTAAGTAACAATTATAAATGATTTGTCATAAAAAAACTAATCTAGTTAAGCCAATTAAATAACACATTTCACAAACACACACACAGAATAGACTTGAATATGTATTCTATAAATGCCAAACCTATTTCAAAAATAATTGTTGAATCTTCCTTCTCTGTAGGGAACAGGGTCTGTAAAACACTCTACATATACTACACTATCAGATCAGGTTGTGAATTGTTTAGTTTTGCTCAACCATTCCCCTTTCCTTTCCTTTGTACCCCTTTGTCATATGATGATTCTCTGAGAAATAGATGGGGGATATATTTGGAACTTGTAAAAACAAAAGATATTTATAAAATTTTAATTTAAATATTAATTGCTGAGATCTTATGAATTGGCAGATATATGATCTATGACCAGTGGTAAAATAATTTGTGTCCCTCCATAGATTTCTAAATCTTAAAAAGCAATGTCCTAAAAATTCCTAAGACTGCTTTACTGCTTTTTTTGATTTGACTATATACATGCCAAATTTCCCAAGTTGTTTCCAAAGACAACTTAAGTAGCATAAACACGGTTCACACAAGTAAATTCCAGTATCTCCAACTCAGGCAAATTAATTTATTTAACCAAAATCTGAAAATTAGAACAAAATAATTGTTCCAATTCTGCAGCTTCTTGATTCAAATATAAGTAGAAACCATTGAAATAGAGCAAAATGTGTGTTTTTGTCTCTATTCCCACGTATTTGTACACTATTAACACAAACTCTTGGAGGAATTTCAAGTGAGTGATTACTGGTAATCATTTTGTTTAAATATACAAGGTTGCATGGAACCTACCAGAAAACAAACTGTTCTCAACTCAATTATATTAGCAATCATTATTTCAATTGCAAAAACTTCCCCAGTGAAAATATAGAATTTACATGGTGTTTAAGAAGATGAAATACCTCTTCAGTAAGAAATTCCAGTTTTTATGTTGCCTATTTGAAAATAAAAATAACCATGGAAGTGAAGCCATTTTGGTTAATGTTTTAGAATACAATAATGAATTATTTCAAGAAAACAACCAATTTATTGAATACCTATTATATTCCCCCAGTGAACTTGGCATGTAGAAATCAAAGACAAAAACAAAACAAGTCCAAGGAGCATATATTTGTCTGGAGAGGAAATATATACAAGATAAAACCAAAAATATTTTCAGAAGGAAAAGGATTTACAAATGCAAAATCAAGAATTTCCTAGGCCATTTAATGTTGATTCTAATCAGTTTTTCATGAAAAGCATGCATGCTCTGAATTCTATTCTTTTCTAGTTCAACTGGAACTAGTGGAAAACAATTAGCTCTATACTAAGAAAAGACAAGAAGTGAGGCAATTAGCTCCACTGCTTAGACCAAAAGAAAACAAAAACATTAAACCCACTCCACAACTCAGGAATAAAAACTGATTGAGATTTTACCTCTCTTTTTTACATGTAACATGATCATAGGATTAGAGATATATAAAGCTAGAAAGTATTGGTGTGAATTTTAGAGGATATTTAGCACAACCTACTCATTGTACAGATGAGAAAATTAAGACTTATAAAAGATAAATGACTTGTCAGTATGTATCAGGTAATAGAGCATTAGAGACATCAGATGATGAAATGGATATTTTTTGAGAAAGTAATCCTGGCTTTACTGGGAATATTAGGAAGTCACATTTTTATCCCATATTATTGTTATCTTTCATTCTTGAAGAGGACCATGGTATCAGGGAGTTGATGCCATGACAAGAATGTGAATTGGATTTGAGTGAGAGGGATGCTTTGCTAAGTCACCAGCCTCACTTTCCTCCTCCAGAGCCTTCTGGGCCCAGTGGCCAGATATGAATCAGGACAACTGGAGATAGTCCTGGATGTGAGGCAATCAGGGTTAAGTGACTTTCCCAGGGTCACACAGGTAGTAAGTATCTAGTGAGTTTGGATTTGAACTCAGGTCCTCCTGACTCCAGGGCCAGAGCTTGATCCACTGTGCCACCCATTTGCCCATCCAATTTTGTAATAACTCAGGTGATCTGTCCCTTCAGTCCTTAGTTAGACTTCTCACATTTCCAGTACATAGTAGATGGTCAGTAAGTACTTATTGATTAAAATAAGTGATTGGTTGCTTAAAGAATTAGATGTCAGAGTATAAGTGCCTCTTTGGTGTCAACTTTATTTAAACCACCTGGTCAAATAGTTGGAAACAGAACTTATCATGTTGAGCAAAAAGTTAATATTTATTCAATATCCATGGATTTCAGCTGCTAAGCCAGTGCTTTGAAAAGAAGATGTACTTCATTGGTTTTAAGGAGCTTCCATTTAGACAAGAAAAATATTGACATGGGGTATAAGGACATGAATATATGCTGTAACTTTTATTTTATGGAAAAATATAAATATATGAGACCGGAGGGCCACATACTTAGCTCCTTCTTTTCTCTCTGATGCACAATAATTGAGTTACTTTTTTCCAAATTGCCATTATATGATCATTACTTTAGAGTTGGAAGTGACATTAATAATCTCACCTTGTCCAAGTTCTTATTATACAGAAGACAGAAAGAGGAAACTGAGACCAAGAAAAGTAAAATGAATTGCTAAAGGTCAAAAAGATAAGAATATAGCTGGGATGCAAATCTAGATCTTTCCACCATACATCGCTATCTTTTTTTGAACTATCTTTTTTCATCTTACCCTTAAATACTTTACAGTCTAGTTGTAGACTGAGCAATTCAATAGCATAAAAGATAAATAAAAACATACAGCAGCATATGCTATATGTGGAATAAAATAGCATCGTGAGTGATAGAGAAGGGTAGATCTCAGGCACAACATCCTGGTCCTTTCCCCCCTTGGTGAAGACTAAAGTTACATACAAAATGGATGATTTGTCTAGAGTCCTATAGTATGTGGCAGTGCACCAAGATACAGGAAAATAGTAGGCTAGTATGGAAATATGTATTTGTGTAGGGGATATGTAAATGAAAAAAATATGTTTTGTTTACGTTTTTACTAAAATTGAAGATATACACATTTTTAAATAACAATAAAAAATAATGGAGTGTTTGGTTTTATGTGTAATTTTTATTCTCTGATTATTTTAATTTTTTATTTATGTTACCAAATGCATACTTGTACATATATGCATAGATTATGTTCATATGCACATATAACCAGATTATTTATATCTGAGAATTGCCGTCTGGAAGTAAGCTATAAATTTTCCATATACTTCTTTCTCTGAGTATCATCTTTCTTAAAATATGTCTCTATATACATGTATTTACTTATATGTATATTGTTGCTATCATTTAGTTGTGTTCGGTACTTTCTTTAGGAGAGAGAAGGGTTCCTGACAACGTAACAGAATAGAGAACTGGTCTGAGAATCAGAAGACTAAGATAAAGGTTTTGACTCTAGTTCTAAAGAAGTGAGTTATCTGGGGAAAGTCACAACTTTTACAGGCCTTGGTTTCCTGAACTGGACTAAAATCAAAGGGTCATTAGCCTTATTTATGTGTTGTAGTTCCTTTTGGTAATATATTAACTATTAATTTAAGAACAATAATGAAATAAATTCTACTATTAAGCCTGAAAAGTGTATGTCGGCCTTATGTCTCCAACTATCATACCTGTGAATTGCAAAATAACACACACACACACACACACACACACACACACACACACACACACATACACACACACTTCAGTATACTACTACTTTATATGTGTGTGGTCTCCTGTCCTCCAGAAAGAAAATGCTTGGGGATTCATATTTTCATATTCATATTTATATTCTTTTCTAATCAATTTCTCAGTGTTTAACATTCATCTTTCTAAAATCTACAGTTAAAATCATGTTTTCATTGACACACTAAAGTCACATTTTATGGGACACTCATTTATTCTGATATGAAATGTTCATATTGGATCAATAGATATTTAAAAAGTGACCCTATGAGATTAATTGAAGCCCATTTGCCCACATTCAATATAACTAATAGAAAAGTAGAGTAATTCTATAAAGAATTTGACAAAATCCTACAAATCAACATATAGCTCTTATTTGGTGCCTTCATTGCTAAAATAGGCCAAATTTTTACATTTTAAAAATGATGTTACAATAGTATTTAATAATTATTATATTCAAACTTTACTCTGAAAAAGAGTAAAGAAAATGTACCTCCCTCCCTTCTTCAAAGAGTTGGGCAACAATGAATATGGGATAAACTGGAAATATTAATTTCTTTCCTTTTCCTTTTTGTTTTAATCATTGTTTCAAAAGAAGACTCACTTATATATGAAAAAGAAAGGGACATATTTAGAAGTGAATGTGACATAAAAACAAAAGCATTAATTTTTTTTTCAAGAAAAAGGTATTTCAGGAGCAACTAGGTGGTGCAGTGGATAGAGCACCGGCCCTTGAATCAGAAGTACCTGAGTTCAAATCTGTTCTCTGTTCTCAGACACTCAATAATTACCTAGCTGTGTGACCTTGGGCAAACCACTTAACCCCATTTGCCTTGCAAAAAAAAAAATAGAAAGAAAGAAAGAAAAGAAAGAAAGAGAAGAAAGAAAGAAAGAAAGAAAGAAAGAAAGAAAGAAAGAAAGAAAGGAAGGAAGGAAGGAAGGAAGGAAGGAAGGAAGGAAGGAAGGAAGGAAGGAAGGAAGGAAGAGAAAGGAAGAAAGAAAGAAAGAAAGAAAGAAAGAAAGAAAGAAAGAAAGAAAGGTAGTTCAGAGTCAGGAAAATGAAAGCTAAAAGATCACTCAGAAGCCATTCACCCATCAGGGCCTTTGTGATCTATTGTCCAGTGTAATATTTTTCTCAAAAAATCATTAATTAGAGAAATGACACTGAACTTCATATATTAACCAAAAATAAAACTGACTATTTTAGAGAGTAAGTCTCTAGGATCAAAAGTCATTTCAGAAATAAAAGACTGTGTATGGTTTGGTCATTGCACTCATTAATGTTAAGGTCAATATAAATATCAAATGAGATGAGAATTTAAGAAAAAAAGATATCATATTTGTACAAAGCTATTCTAACAAAAATAGCTTAATCTTGAACCCCAAAACTCTCTGAGCTAGGAAGGGCTCAAGTGAGGTTAACCTAGAAATGAATAACAATACTGTTCATGATACCTCAAAAAATGTGATCATCCAATCACAACCTGAAAGATTACATTCCCAAATCAATTCATTTGCATTCAGACATCTGTAGCTGTAAGTTTTTAATTACATCTAACAAGAAAGCTATCTCTTATTGCTCCTAATTCTAATCTCTCCAGTCTCTATCCTACATTACTGCCATCCAATACACAAAGACAAGCTCTGTGTCTTTCCTTATTCCTTCTTTTCTTCAGGCTAAATGGATTCAATATGTTCAACCATTATCATATGGCATGGTTTTCAGTCCTCTAACCAACTTGCTTGTCTTTCTCTGGCTCTTTCCATTTTTTCACTTTTCTTCCTAGAACTGAATACAACATTCTAATTTGACAGTAGGATTTTCTTTAACTCTTTTTTGGACATTATGCTTTTCTTCTTAAATTTTAACTACATGTTAATTGATGGAGTTTTTATAGTTCACATAGTTTCCCTCAATATTCAACTCTTTGTCCTCCCAGAGGTCCATCTCATGCATAACAAATAGTATTTTTAAATATCAAAAACTAGGGGAACATCAGTATAATTAGCTAATGTATGAAAAAGCCTGAAAAATCTCCCCGCCTCTGTAAAGATGTAGAATTAGAATGTCTTCTATCTTCCTTAGAACTAAACTTATTCTTTAAAATATTGTAAATTCACTTTCTATTTTGTTTTCTATTTATATTTCTATAGTCATTGGATATATTGTTTATTTGACTCTACTTTCTTTTTCTCTCCATTAGTTCATATAGTTCCATCTATGGCCCTCCATATTCATCACAGTCATCATATCTTAAAGCACAGTAACATTCTATTACATTCACTTACCACAATTTGTTTAGCCATTCCTCAGTCTATGTGCATCTATTTTGTTTTCTATCCTTTGATATCACAAAAGAGTGCAGCTATAATTATATTGATGTATATGAGGACATTTTTCTTATCAACAGCATCCTATGGAACAAATCAAATAGTTGAATCTCTGAGGCAGAGATTTTAGTCCCTCTTTTTGTGTAAATTCAAATTGTTTTCTAATATGTTTAGACTGATTTAAAGTTTCATCAAAGCTTCAGCTAAAGAAATTCTCCAGGGAGTGTAGAGCCAAGATGGCAGCAGGGAAAGAGCCTCTCTTAGGTGCTCTCTCCAAAATATTTCAAAAACCTTAAAATTATGATTCTACCTAAATTTTTGAGAGACAGAACCCACCGAAAGATCCAGTGAGGCAATTCTCCAACCCAAGGTAATATGGAGAATAGTGGAAAAACTTTGTTCCATTGGGGTTGGAGAGGTGGCCTTGCCAGAGCAAAAGAACTTCAACCTCCTGGCAACAGCCCCAGGGCACCTGGGAGCTGAGGCTCCCAGAAGCAAAAGCAGTTTCCTGACTTGCACCTTGAGTAGCACCAAGCACAACCTGGCAAATCAGCAGGGAGACTTCTGCCAGAGTGAACGTGAAGCCCAAGCCTTCAGCATGGCTGTGGCAGCCCAGAATAAGGAAATGGAAGCAGGCCCAAGGAGATGCCCAGCAGGAGCCTCCAGGCAGTGGTGCCCTGAGTGCTCAGTCCAGCAAAGGTAAGGGAGTGGAAGGAGACTTCTGAGGTCTGTCCTCTGTCCCTGAAAAATGACTCTGGGGCTCTGACCACATTTGGACCCTGGTTGCAGTCTTGGCTCCCCCATGGAGCAGGGATACCGCCCCCCCCCAATATCTCCATGACAGAGGGGTGTTTGTGGTCATTCACAGACCAGGAGAGCAGTCGGAGCCTCACATACTGAGGTCTTTGTGGGGGTGTTCCAATAATACTTAAAAACTCAAGAAGTACCCCCAAAGCCAGACACAGGCCGGGGAAATGATTAAATAGGAAGAAAAAAAAGGAACCTTACCATAGACAATTACTTTGGTTCCATGGAGGACCAAAATACTCTATCTGACGATAAGAAAGTCCAAGCTTCTCCATCTAAAGATTTTAAGAAATATAGAAGTTGGCTCAGGCTATAACAGAGATCAAAAAATATTTTAAAAATGAAGTAATGGAGATAGAAGAAAAATTGGGGAAAAAATGAGAGAGATGCAGGAAAAACATGAAAATGAAGTCAGCATCTTAGTCAAGGAGATCCAAAAAAAAAAAAATGCTGAAGAAAATAACATGTTAAAAACCATCTTAAGTCAAATGGATAAAACAGTTCAAAAAGTTATTGAGGAGAAAAATGATTTAAAAAGCAGAATTGGCCAGATGGATAAAGAGATAAGAAAGCTCTCTGAAGAAAACAAATCGTTGAGATGTAGAATGGAGCTAAAGGAAGCTGATGACTTTGAGAGAAATCAAGACAATAGTTCAATACCAAAAGAATGAAAAATTAAAAGAAAATATGAAATATCTCATTGAAAAAACAACTGATCTGGAAAAAAGATTCAGGAAAGATAATGTAAATATTGGCATACCTGAAAGTCATGATCAGGAAAAGAGCCATGACCTCATTTTTAAAGAATTTCTACAGGAAAATTTCCCTGATATCCTAGAAGCAGAGGGTAAAATAGAAATTGAGAGAACCCACCAATCTTCCCCAGAAAGAGATTAAAAAAACAACTCCCAGGAATATTATAGCCAAGTTCCAGAACCTCCCAAGTCAAAGAGAAAATATCATAAGTAGCCAGAAGGACAGAATTCAAAAATCATTGAGCTTCATTCAGAATCCCACAGGACTTAGCAGGAACTACATTAAGAACTTGTAGGGCTTGGAATATAATATTCCAGAAATCAAAAAAACTTGGAATGCAACCAAGAATCAACTACCCAGAAAAACTGAACATCCTCTTCCAGGGGAAAAGATGGACTTACAATGAAACAGGGGACTTCCAAATGTTCCTGTTGAAATGACCAGAGCTGAAGAGAAAGTTTGACCTTCAAGTACAGGACTAAGTTGAAGCACAGAGAGGCTGGATGGGAAGGAGAAATTATGAGGGACTTAATGATAATGAACTGCATATTCTCCTACATGGAAAGATGATAGCGATAATACTCATATGAAACTTCTCATTTAATAAATCAGGTAGAAGGAGCTTTTATAGATGAGGCACAGGAGAGAGAGCTGAATTTGAAGATATAATATATTGTAAAAATGGAGTCAATGGGTTAAAGGGAAATGTACTGGGAGTAAGAGAAAGGAGAGATAGAATAAGCTAAAATATTTCATATAAAAGATATTTCATGTAGCTTTTGCAATGGTATGGAGGGCCATAGATGGAACTATACGAACTAATGGAGAGAAAAAGCAAGTAGAGTCAAATAAACAATATATCCAATGACTATAGAAATATAAATAGAAAACAAAATAGAAAGTGAATTTACAATATTTTAAAGAATAAGTTTAGTTCTAAGGAAGATAGAAGACATTCTAATTCTACATCTTTACAGAGGCGGGGAGATTTTCAGGCTTTTTTCATACATAAATGGCCCTGAGAGTAAACAGCATGCGCACTCAATAGGGTATAGACATCTAGAGGAAAAAGAAGAAAGGGGGGGACAGGGGGAAGGGGTAGATGTGGGTGGTAGAGGAGAGGGTAGATCATAGGAGAGGATAGTCAGATATAGCACATTTTCTTTTTTACTTTTTTTGCAAGGTAATGTGATTAGGTGGCCTGTCCAGGACCACAGGGCCACAGGTTGCTAGGTCTCTGGGGTGGGATATGGGTTGCCCCAGGGCTGGGTGTTCTGTCTGCTGCACTACTGGCTGCCCCACAGCACATTTTTGAAGACAGATTGAGTGAAAGGAATGATAAAATATAAGATGGTAGTAAGGAGAAATGGATGGAGAGAATTAAAATCAGCCACAGCAACTGTGTAAAAATATGGAATTAACTTCTATGATTAACTTATGATAAAGAATGTGATCCACCTGAGAAAGAGGAGATGGTATCAGAACAAAGACTGAAATGCACCTTTTCTCTTTCTTTTACTTTATTTTCTCATGAGGTTTTATATTTTTGTGGGGGGAGAGGGTACTATGTTTACTCTTAAACAAGAATATTTTTAGTAATGTGTAAATAATAAATAAATAAAATATAAAAACATTATGCCATTCTCTCCCCAAAAATAAAAAATAAACAAATTCTCCATCCATAGACAATATAGTTTCAACTTGCACTGTACATCATATATTCACCATGATTGGCAAACAATTATTAGTGGGGCAGTTAGGTGATGCAATGGATAAAGCATTGGTCCTGGGAGACAGGAAGACCTGGGTTCAAATGTAGCCTCAGACACTTATTAATTACTTAGCTGTGTGACTTTGGGCCAGACACTTTACCCCATTGCATTTCAAGAATAAGAACAATTTAAAAAAAACACAATATATTATTAAAAATCACTAAAGAGCACACATCTCCCTGCTTTATTCCCTATATGAAAAACAAAATCATCAAATGGCCAGTCTACTGATCTATCTTCATACTTAGCTGGCTGATTTTTAAGAAAACAAGTTCATTTTGCTACCACACCCCCTACTCAAAAGTGTTTGATCAGAGTAGAACATGCAGGAATTAATAGTCCACTGTCATAGTCTGTAAGAACCCCACCATCCCTTCATCTCACAATGAGGCAGCATATTGTGACCTTGGAAAGATTTGAGGTAAATTGGGGAGAAGAGGGAGATCAGGATATATTTGTTTTTATATGTAAATATTTTGTTTTCCAATTATATACAGTAGTCGTTTCTACCTATCATTTTTGTAAGTTTTGAATTTGAAATTTCCCCCATACCCCTTCCCTCTCCCATCTCCCTCACAGAAGGCAGTCTGATATTTTTATATTGTTTCCATACTATGCATTGATCAAAATTGAATGTGCTGAGAAAAAAAATATCCTTGAGGAAGAAATAAAATATTAGAGATAGCAAAATTATATAGTATGTGAGAAAACTTTTTTTAAAAATTTGAAGGTAATGGTCTTTGATCTTTGTTACAACTCCACAGTTCTTTCTCTGGATATAGATGGTATTCTACTTCACAGATACCCAAAAATTACCCCTGATTATTGCAATGAAGGAATGAGCAAGTCTATTAAGGTTGATCATCACCCCATAATGCTGTTAGGGTGTACAATGTTCTGGTTCTGCTAATCTTGCCCAGCATCAATTCATGTAAGTTTTTCTAAGCTTCTCTGAAATCCCATCCTTCCTGATAATATGGCAGAAACTTGGATAAGATCAACATCACATACCCTATACCAAGATAAGATCAAAATGGGTGCATGATTTAGTCATAAAAGACAATATTATAAGCAAACTAGGAGTAAAGAGAGCAGTTTATCTGTCAGATCTATGGAAATGGGAGCAGTTTGTATCCAAGGAAGAGATAGAGGACATCATAAAAGAAAACTGGATAATTTTGATTACTTTAAATTAAATTTGCATACACAAAATCACTCTAACCAAGATCAAATTTTGATTATAATTGGGAAGGAATAAGCAAAACTCACTCTTTGCAGATAACATAATGGTATACCTAGAGTACACTAAAAATCATCTAAATAGCTACAGGAAACACTTAACAACTTTAACAAAATTGCAGTATACAAAATAAACCCACACAAATCCTCAGCATTTCTATATATTAGTAGCAAGAAAAAGCAACAAGAGCTAGATAGAGAAATCCCATTTAGATTATCTTCAGACAACATAAAATACTTGGAAGTGAACCTGCCAAGGAAGACTCAGAAACTCTATGAAACGAACTATAAAACCCTTTTCACACAAATAAAATTATATTTAAATAACTGGGCAAACATCAACTGCTCATGGATAGTCCAAGCTAATATAATAAAAATGAAAATTCTACCTAAATTAAGCTGCCTATTTAGTGCCACCTAATCAAACTTCCAAAATATTCCTTTAATGATCTAGAAAAAATTGTAACAAAAAAAATCACATGGAGAAACAAGAAGTCAAGAATATCAAGAAGTCTTGATTGCAAGATGATAATTTTCTCTTTCAAAATATTAATTTTCTCTTGCCTTTCTTTTTCCAGTTTTTCCAATTGATTTTTAATTCCTTCTAGATCTCTTCTAAGAAGTTATTCAGGGCTGAATATCAATTCATCTTCTCCTCTGAAGCTCTAGTTCCCTAAGTTAGGATCCTTGTTTTCCAGGTAACATTCAGTGGACCCTGCTTTCTGCTGGCCTTTCCTCAATTTCCTAGCACCTTGTGTTGGGAAGGGTCTGACCTTTGGTGTTGAGATCCCTGTAGATTTTGGTCACTGGGCTTAGTAACTTCAAGTGAGCTTGCCAGTATGGGATGCTAGATGCTTTCTCTGGAGTGTCTGTGACTTTGATTAGTGGCCCATTCCCTAGGTCTGGGGGAGTGGGGTGGGGCACTCCCCCTTTGGCATCCAGGATCTGGGCTAATCTCTGGGGAGAGTCACTTTCTCTCACAAGAATGGGGGTGAGGGGATTCAACTGGAAACAGGGAGACTTCACTGAAGACATGGGGACTCATGGCCCTGTTCTTCCAGATCAGCTGAGCTGACTGGATCAATGTCTAACCACCATGCTGGAGCTCTCCTGTCCCACACAGTAAAGGCTTCTGCACTGGAGTTCTCCTTGCTGTCATTAACACAGCAGAAACTTCCTCAACTGTTCTTAGGTTATTCCCTGGACCTCTGCCCACTGCCCCTGTGCTGGCTCTCTACTCTGCCCTGGTTCAACTCACTCCCCTGAGACAGACCTTGTTGGTAGATGTTCATCTCCTCATTTCTTCTCTGGGTTCTGTGGGTCCAAATTCTTTTGAAAGGCTTGGTTCATGTTAGTTCTGAGGGAAAGCCAAGAGAGTTTAAGACAGTGTCTGGCTTTTCTCCTCCATCTTGGCTGGAATTCTAGCATAAATTTATTCTATTCTGATAGGAAAATATGAAATTTTCTCTTAAGACATCTAGGACTAAAACAAAGAACTAGAAATTGAGAAATGTCTAAACAAGTTGTAGAATAGAATTGTATTGGGAAATTATGCCTTAAGAAATGATGAATTGGTTAATTTTAGAGAAGCATGAAAAGACTTGCATTGAGTAATGAAAAATGAAGTGAGCAGAACCAAGAGAACATTATATATGATCACAGCAATATTGTTCAAAGACTAATTGTGAACAATCATAATTATAAAAACCCGAATCAATCATGAAGGACCATTGAAGGAAAATACTATACACCTCCAGAGAAAGAACTGATAAATTAAATTACACATAGTATAGTTTTGCATGCAGCCAGGTCCTGTGTAATCTGACTGTTGCTCCTTGTTATTTAAATTGTTTCTTTCTGGCTGCATTCAGGATTTTCTCTTTTATCTGAGTTCTGGAGTTTGACCACAATATCCCTTGGTGTTTGCATTTGGGGATCCCTTTCTGGAGGGGATCAATGTGTTCTTTCAATGACTATTTTGCCTTATAAATCTGTTTTGGATAATGATTTTCTTTAGTGTGGGGTGGGGAGAGTAGGAGGGAGACGGCTCAAAATATAAAAAAGTAACCAAAAAAAGATAAATTTTTAAAAAAGAATGATGGTTATGGGAAAAGGTAATTTAAATGGTTTGAAGAAAGAAGAGCTGTGACAAAAACTACAGGACAGCCCCTCTCTCCCACCTTGAGAGAGGTGTGCCATTTTATTAAGATATCTTAATAAAAACCATTTTAATCATTCTAGACTAAGTATTCATGAACGATTTATAACATTAGCCCACCCTATATCATTTTCTTCCCCCGCCCCCGCCATCATTCCCTGACCAGGAAAACATTTGGCTTGGACTCCAGAAGACTTGCTTCGAAGTGTCCTCAGGATTGCTGGAACCTGGTCTGGCTCCCACCCTTTCCATTCACTATTATTGAACCTAAGGTAAACATGGATGTGGTAGGCCAAATTTACAGAGGCTATCATTAGGTATCCTCAATGGAGACAGGATTGACCTGACAACCCAGAGCAGAAGTTGAGGAGAAAAGGGTTCAGGTGTCACCTGGAAAGAAAAAGCTGGGATCATAAAAGAGGCTACCTTATCAATACAATCAATACAATCAACAGTATGTCATTAGAGCTTATCAGATTCCCAATAAAGAGTTAACTCCAGAATATAGGAGACAAAGAAAGAACCAAAGACACAATTTATGTTGAGTCACTAGGAAGCAGAGCTAAAACAGAAATTTCCAGAAGCCCGAGCCTGGTGTTAGGCACAATATCTAGGACCAAGTATAACCTTTCAGCCTATCAAATGAGATGAATAAAGAATAACCAAAGCACAAATCTCCAATAGAGAAATAAAGGCTGAAGATATTAGCAAACAGATGAAAATGTTGGAACATAATAAAGAACTACTATGGCTTAAGAGAAACCAAGTGGGAACCCCAGAAGAAAAAAGAATACTACAAGAAATCTAAGGAGTACCTCAGAGAAAAGAATATGCTAGTCCCAAGGAATATAAAAGTACCTGGAAGAAATTGAAATAGGGAAAATGTTAAGAAAAATATATTCTTTAATTAATCTGTTCCCTCTGAATCAACCATATACCTTCCATTTACACTAATCCCACTACCATTGTAATTGTCCAGGTTATAAGATGAAGTCAATGAATTTTTAGTAAAGTACCTTGCCCCAAACTGGTAAGGAAGAACTCCTGTAAATCCCAGTTCCCTGGCACAAAACAAGCCTTTAGCAACTAAACAATGGATGCCACCTTAGCCTGAAAGGATTAAGTCTCTGCATAAATAACCTAATTACCTCATCTCTGCTCTCTGAGTTACCTGCCTCCATGTCCTCCTTAAAAGCTTGCTCACTCTGTTGAGTTTCTTGATTTCCTTCAGAAGATCAGCCTGTTATGAGGGAGCATAATTCCCCAAATAACCTCTCACTCCCCTATGCTCTTCTTTACTATGTATCCCAGCTTGTTCCTCTTTTTTGGAGGTCAACCTGCTCTTGGAGAGTATCATCCCCAAACTGAAACACCACCTTCATCATGCAAATGGATCCATGTTAATCTAAGTCAAATAACTGTCTCTTGGCAGGTCCCTTTCCCTCCCCCCCCCACCTTTCTTAATTGTGCTATTCTCCCCAGACTGAAGTTCTGTGCTTAAATTTATTGTCTTGAGTACTCTACCTTGCTAAAGAATCTAGCCAGTGAGACTTTTGTAACTTGTGAATTTTTGAAACAACCTGTAAATTAAAATGTATGCCTTTAAAAAAAACTATAGGAAGAGTAAAAGAATCTTGTACAGTATAGGAACCCAGTTGAGATTACATAACAAATATATAGTAGACTTAATTGACAAGGTTTGGTGACTTCCTACAGTAGTGCTCTGCAACATTTAAATAGAAGTGGAAGTGACTGGGGTGGGAGCAGGGGGAAGATTAGAAAAGCATGAATACTGGATAGCAAGGAATTCAAGAGTAAAATACTGTCTGAAATTAAACTGGTTGAATAGAATGTTAAGCCCATGACAGGATGAGGGCAAAGCAGGGCTAGTGGAACTGACAAAGAAGGGAGAGTCATTATGACAGAAAAGAACAGATTTAGGAGCAATGAGAAATAGGAAAAGATTAAAGGATAAGATACCATAATCTGAAAGAAAAAGTTCAGAGTTCTGGATCAAGTAAGTCAGACAGTTTTGACTGATGAGGAGGACAAGGGTATGACTATCCTTGGATGTGATGGAGGGTGGATTATGACATAGATCCTGAGAGTTGAGGAGTTGGACAAGGGATCTGAGAAGGCATCATCCACATATTGGAACCCAGATATGTTATTATTACCAGTGAAGAAAGGAGTTGGGCTGAAGAGGAAGATTATAAACCAGGTACTTGAAAAAGAAGGGATATAACCTAGGGGTTGATAGAGTGGTAGAGACTGATGGTATGAACCTTGAAAGAAAAAAAGGCTTTATTATAACATCTAAGAGAAGTTCTAAAAATGGCAATGAGGAGCAAGGAATATAATTCTCCCCCTCCTGGTCCAGTGCAATGGGTGGTATTAAAAATTATTCATCCAGTGCTGAAGAAGGTGGTCAGGAATGCAACACTTTCAGAGTGTTGGCCTTAAAAGATTTAGATTATATAAACATCAGAGAAAATATTCTTTTTCATAAAATATATTGGTAGGGAGAAAGGCATTACAGTTACTATATATTTGTTATGTAATGTCAACTGGTATATATATTTATTATGTAATCTCAATTGGTCTCTTATTACTGTATAATATTCTTTTAATCTTCCTACAGTTTTTTAAAGGCATAGATTTTCATTCACAAGTTATTTCAAACAACAATTAGAGTTATGTTGTAACATAACTTTTGTAACACAACTTATATAACATAACATAACAAAAACGTAAGTTTGTTTACCACAAACAATTAGAGTTATATTGGTTGCATCTCTCACAATAAATAGAACCTTTAAAAGAGCAGCCTAATAAAATAATAATAATAATAATATAGTAAACATCTAGTATTTCTATAATACTTCTTTAAGGTTTGTTAAATACTTTAAAAGAATTATTTCATTTTTGCCCTCAAAGTAAACTCTTAGAGTTAGGTATTATTATCCCCATTTTTACAGATGAGGAAGGTAAAGAAAAGAGGTTTAATTTCTTGTGGATCACACAACTAGTAAATGTCTAAAGGAGGATTTGAAATCAGTTCTTCCTTACTCTAAGTCACAACTCTATCCACTTCACCTAAATGCTTCAAATCAAATATTTGGTAGCTAGGAGGAAGAGAATACATTTCAGAAAAAAAATGCAGAGCTTTTTATAAGGGAAAAAATGCCATCCAAAGTGAGAACACATTCCTCAGACTGACTTTGATTGGCTGAGAATTAAATGTCTTTAGAGTGAGGAGAATGGAGAACATTGCTGAGAAAGTTTTAAAACAATGTGAAGTTGAGTCTGATATGCAAAAATAACAAGGTCAAAGGAGTATGCGTGGCAGATGATTTTTGCTGTGCCATTTTAGATTAACTAGAGAGCTATGATTGCCATGCAATTAGGATTTACACTGACAATCTGGAGATGTGAAGAGTGATAGCTGATATAAGGAGCAGCCTTTCAATTAAATTAAAGTGAGGGACAAGGCTTTTGAGCCAAAGATCCATTCAGAGAGAATGTAAAGATCTTCCCATCCCTCTGAAATATCCAAATGACACTATTTCTCAAGAAAACCAGTTTCTTTTCAGAGCCAGAAATTCTACAAATATCTCTGAAACTCACTTCACTCAAACAGCTTGCTTTTATGATACATGGAGTATATCTATATGCATATAATATATAATAAATAAAAATAATAAATATGTATATATAAATTTATATAATATACATACTATACTACTATAGCACTACAATTATTAAAAATTATACAACAAAATGCTAAAGTATTCAATTCTAAAGCTTGTTTTCTCTATACAATACCAAGGATTTATGATATTCACTGCATCCTATGTATTAATGGTCCACAGCATTTCAAAAAGCTTCTGACCCAACATATTATAGGCTATATTCAAGTTTTCATGACTGTCACTGAAGGTCTGGTCTTTTGTTGGCTGAAGTCATATATCTGGTGGCATTTTGCTAGGGGTGTGTGAGAGAGAGAGTGTGTGTGTGTGTGTGTGTGTGTGTGTGTGTGTGTGTGTGTGTGTGTGTGTGTATGAGAAGGGGGAGAGTACCTGTTATACTCCTGCTTTTATCACAGGTATAATGAATAATATTTCAGTCATTTAGACTTTCTAATAAATTCTTTCTTTCTTTCTTTCTTGCTCTTTTTTTAGGCTTTCAATTGGTCAGATTCACAAAGGCTTACTGTCAGATTATTATTTCTGGCATTCACTCATCAGCAAAAAAACATTTTACCTTAAGATAGGATTCTCAGATTCTAAACAGCAGAAATAATTGATCATCATGACATTTCTTTGTTAACTGAGGCTTTTCATTTTCTTCTTTTAACAACACATTTAGCCAGATACGTGAACCAACTACTAGGTTGTACAAAACCTCATCTGTGATTGCACCTGTATTCTTCCATGGAAGCAGGGCTTTAGCAGTTTAAAAAAGAAAAAGAAGAACAAAAAGAAGAGGAAGAAGGAAAAGAAGAAGAAGAAGAAGAAGAAGAAGAAGAAGAAGAAGAAAGAAACTTTTTTCCGTTTCTGTTTAGATTTACTCAAAGAAAGGAATAACAATTTTTGTAAGTTTTTTTTTTTTTTTTTTTGCAAGGCAATGGGGTTAAAGTGACTTGCCCAAGCTCACACAGCTAGGCAATTATTAATTGAGTCCAAATTTGAATTCAGGTACTCCTGACTCCATGGCCAGTCCTCTATCCACTGTGTCACCTAACTGCCCCAGGAATAAGATTTTAACTTAAAATCCTACATAGTTTGTAACCCTAAGAGCAATTGAGACTGAGTGATAGAAGCACTATAAACAATCATACCAGTCTACCCTTTCCATCTCATATAGTCATCTGGAAGGAGAGACCAGGGTTCAAATTCAGATTCTGGTAGACTACTTGAATAAGTCTTTTAACTCCGCAGTCATTTAACTCACATGTAAAATTACAGTTTGGACTGTCTTTTAGGTTCCTTGAAGCTCTAAATCTAAGTTATAATATATATATATATATATATATATATATATATATATATATATATATATATATATTCAGCAGACATTAGGATATTGGGTATGTTATTAATCATCCTTCATTCTGAAGAGGACAAATCTGGGAATATATTAAATAATATTTCAAAGCCTGATTCAAGAAACTATATAGGGCATGCTGTTCTAAAAAGAAAAAAGTGATACTATAACCAACTCTAATTTTGTCTGACACTCCTGTCCCCTTCCCTACTCCCCACCTACAGAAACCACTTCAGCAACTAATGACTAGGTGGAATTAAAGGGGGGAAACGACAGTTATATCTCAGTTGTTTCTCAAATAAGTCATCTCATAGCTGAAGATCAAAGGGCACTGGAATTTTAAACTGGGTTGAGGAAAAATATTTATTCTTCTATGAACCGTGAGTACATGCACCCTTTCTTCAATACTTCTTGTCCCTACTTTCCCCTCCTCTCCAGCCCTAAATACAGAAATATGCTTCTAGTTAGCCTGAAGCCTGGTGAGAATCTGAAGCAATGAAAGCCTGTTACCCCCAGAGGACAAATAACTCTCCCCCAATAGAGAAAAAAAAGTTCTAAATTCTTTGCTGAGGAAAGTCACCCTTAAAAATTATGGATCATATTCAAGAGTTGAAACAACATTTTTAGAGGCCTTTAAATGAAGAAAAATAAGACTCTTCATCATATGCTGCTATTTCTGCCTTGGACAAAGGCTTTTCCTAAAGCAAAATCAGAAAGCTTGGTTTTCCCTACTTCTGTGGTCTGTATATCAGAGCTGGAATTGGACATTAATTAGCACTTTATTTGTTGTTGTGCTCCTTTTCCTACAAATATTTCCTTTGGGGCCATGACAACCATTTCCTGTCCTTTCATCTTCCCCTCCCCCAATTCCCAGTAATTGAACTAGTAGCCTCATGTACCTGTGAGAAGCTAAATAGACATTTTTCAGGGAGGGAAGAGAAGGATAGGGAGAAAGATTTTAAAGAATGAATGGAGAAAAACTATCACATTGCCAAAATAAATGATATGTTTATATATCACTTAGTCTTGAGAAGGTTATAGACTTAGGATGTCCAAAAGAAATTTTCAATGGCAAATTTTTATGTTAAAACAAGATGTGGTTAAGTAACAATTATAAATGATTTGTCATAAAAAAACTAATCTAGTTAAGCCAATTAAATAACACATTTCACAAACACACACACAGAATAGACTTGAATATGTATTCTATAAATGCCAAACCTATTTCAAAAATAATTGTTGAATCTTCCTTCTCTGTAGGGAACAGGGTCTGTAAAACACTCTACATATACTACACTATCAGATCAGGTTGTGAATTGTTTAGTTTTGCTCAACCATTCCCCTTTCCTTTCCTTTGTACCCCTTTGTCATATGATGATTCTCTGAGAAATAGATGGGGGATATATTTGGAACTTGTAAAAACAAAAGATATTTATAAAATTTTAATTTAAATATTAATTGCTGAGATCTTATGAATTGGCAGATATATGATCTATGACCAGTGGTAAAATAATTTGTGTCCCTCCATAGATTTCTAAATCTTAAAAAGCAATGTCCTAAAAATCCTAAGACTGCTTTACTGCTTTTTTTGATTTGACTATATACATGCCAAATTTCCCAAGTTGTTTCCAAAGACAACTTAAGTAGCATAAACACGGTTCACACAAGTAAATTCCAGTATCTCCAACTCAGGCAAATTAATTTATTTAACCAAAATCTGAAAATTAGAACAAAATAATTGTTCCCAATTCTGCAGCTTCTTGATTCAAATATAAGTAGAACCATTGAAATAGAGCAAAATGTGTGTTTTTGTCTCTATTCCCACGTATTTGTACACTATTAACACAAACTCTTGGAGGAATTTCAAGTGAGTGATTACTGGTAATCATTTTGTTTAAATATACAAGGTTGCATGGAACTACCAGAAAACAAACTGTTCTCACTCAATTATATTAGCAATCATTATTTCAATTGCAAAAACTTCCCCAGTGAAAATATAGAATTTACATGGTGTTTAAGAAGATGAAATACCTCTTCAGTAAGAAATTCCAGTTTTTATGTTGCCTATTTGAAAATAAAAATAACCATGGAAGTGAAGCCATTTTGGTTAATGTTTTAGAATACAATAATGAATTATTTCAAGAAAACAACCATTTATTGAATACCTATTATATTCCCCCAGTGAACTTGGCATGTAGAAATCAAAGACAAAAACAAAACAAGTCCAAGGAGCATATATTTGTCTGGAGAGGAAATATATACAAGATAAAACCAAAAATATTTTCAGAAGGAAAAGGATTTACAAATGCAAAATCAAGAATTTCCTAGGCCATTTAATGTTGATTCTAATCAGTTTTTCATGAAAAAGCATGCATGCTCTGAATTCTATTCTTTTCTAGTTCAACTGGAACTAGTGGAAAACAATTAGCTCTATACTAAGAAAAGACAAGAAGTGAGGCAATTAGCTCCACTGCTTAGACCAAAAGAAAACAAAAACATTAAACCACTCCACAACTCAGGAATAAAACTGATTGAGATTTTACCTCTCTTTTTTACATGTAACATGATCATAGGATTAGAGATATATAAAGCTAGAAAGTATTGGTGTGAATTTTAGAGGATATTTAGCACAACCTACTCATTGTACAGATGAGAAAATTAAGACTTATAAAAGATAAATGACTTGTCAGTATGATCAGGTAATAGAGCATTAGAGACATCAGATGATGAAATGGATATTTTTTTGAGAAAGTAATCCTGGCTTTACTGGGAATATTAGGAAGTCACATTTTATCCCATATTATTGTTATCTTTCATTCTTGAAGAGGACCATGGTATCAGGGAGTTGATGCCATGACAAGAATGTGAATTGGATTTGAGTGAGAGGGATGCTTTGCTAAGTCACCAGCCTCACTTTCTCCTCCAGAGCCTTCTGGGCCCAGTGGCCAGATATGAATCAGGACAACTGGAGATAGTCCTGGATGTGAGGCAATCAGGGTTAAGTGACTTTCCCAGGGTCACACAGGTAGTAAGTATCTAGTGAGTTTGGATTTGAACTCAGGTCCTCCTGACTCCAGGGCCAGAGCTTGATCCACTGTGCCACCCATTTGCCCATCCAATTTTGTAATAACTCAGGTGATCTGTCCCTTCAGTCCTTAGTTAGACTTCTCACATTTCCAGTACATAGTAGATGGTCAGTAAGTACTTATTGATTAAAATAAGTGATTGGTTGCTTAAAGAATTAGATGTCAGAGTATAAGTGCCTCTTTGGTGTCAACTTTATTTAAACCACCTGGTCAAATAGTTGGAAACAGAACTTATCATGTTGAGCAAAAAGTTAATATTTATTCAATATCCATGGATTTCAGCTGCTAAGCCAGTGCTTTGAAAAGAAGATGTACTTCATTGGTTTAAGGAGCTTCCATTTAGACAAGAAAAATATTGACATGGGGTATAAGGACATGAATATATGCTGTAACTTTTATTTTATGGAAAAATATAAATATATGAGACCGGAGGGCCACATACTTAGCTCCTTCTTTTCTCTCTGATGCACAATAATTGAGTTACTTTTTTCCAAATTGCCATTATATGATCATTACTTTAGAGTTGGAAGTGACATTAATAATCTCACCTTGTCCAAGTTCTTATTATACAGAAGACAGAAAGAGGAAACTGAGACCAAGAAAAGTAAAATGAATTGCTAAAGGTCAAAAAGATAAGAATATAGCTGGGATGCAAATCTAGATCTTTCCACCATACATCGCTATCTTTTTTTGAACTATCTTTTTTCATCTTACCCTTAAATACTTTACAGTCTAGTTGTAGACTGAGCAATTCAATAGCATAAAAGATAAATAAAAACATACAGCAGCATATGCTATATGTGGAATAAATAGCATCGTGAGTGATAGAGAAGGGTAGATCTCAGGCACAACATCCTGGTCCTTTCCCCCTTGGTGAAGACTAAAGTTACATACAAAATGGATGATTTGTCTAGAGTCCTATAGTATGTGGCAGTGCACCAAGATACAGGAAAATAGTAGGCTAGTATGGAAATATGTATTTGTGTAGGGGATATGTAAATGAAAAAATATGTTTTGTTTACGTTTTTACTAAAATTGAAGATATACACATTTTTAAATAACAATAAAAATAATGGAGTGTTTGGTTTTATGTGTAATTTTTATTCTCTGATTATTTTAATTTTTTATTTATGTTACCAAATGCATACTTGTACATATATGCATAGATTATGTTCATATGCACATATAACCAGATTATTTATATCTGAGAATTGCCGTCTGGAAGTAAGCTATAAATTTTCCATATACTTCTTTCTCTGAGTATCATCTTTCTTAAAATATGTCTCTATATACATGTATTTACTTATATGTATATTGTTGCTATCATTTAGTTGTGTTCGGTACTTTCTTTAGGAGAGAGAAGGGTTCCTGACAACGTAACAGAATAGAGAACTGGTCTGAGAATCAGAAGACTAAGATAAAGGTTTTGACTCTAGTTCTAAAGAAGTGAGTTATCTGGGGAAAGTCACAACTTTTACAGGCCTTGGTTTCCTGAACTGGACTAAAATCAAAGGTCATTAGCCTTATTTATGTGTTGTAGTTCCTTTTGGTAATATATTGAAACCTATAGACTTCTCAGAAAAGTATTTTTTAATTAATAAAAATTCACAGGATTACAAAAGCTGAAATAAAAATGTATTGCCTTCCTCTCAAAGTTCACAGGCCCATTGAAACCTATCCATTTACATCCATAGACACCAAGTTAAAAAACCCCTAGATTAGATGATCCTTTCTAGTCCTAAAGTCCTATGACCTCCCCTTTTTTTGGCAGGGTTCTACCTTTTATTCTTCTTTTATACTTTTGGTTTTAAAAATGGCATTTGGAGAATGAAAATGTGGTGGATATTGTTGATAAATAATAGTACTAACAGTATAAAAGAGTCAGTGAAAGATGATGTGGTAATATGGAAAGAGCTTATCTTAGAAGTTTAAAATAAATACTTGGACACATAATAACTGTGTGAAACTGGGCAAATCCCCTAATTTCCCTGTACCCTAGGTAGCTCTTTAAAACTTTGGATACAGAGGAGTTGCTGACGTTCATTGGTGGAGGGAATTTCTATACTGGGAGTTTCCTATATGAATCAAACCTGTTCCGTTCACATATCCCCCCCCCCCCCCATACCTAGTAAGAGCTCGGATTTAGTGACATAATTACAAATATTCTCTGTACAAGCACTTCTGGGCATCTCCATTGTTAAGTATCTGATTCGAATGTACTGAATGCTTAATAAATATTGATTAATTAGAGACTATAATCATTTAAATGGAAGATATGAGATTTCTCCCTTCAGGCAGTTTGGGACACGAAATATGTAACCAAGGGTAAGACAGAAGTCTGAATTCTCTTCTCCATCGCAGCCCCAAGCTTTACCCCACAGAGGCTCTGAAAGAAGCTGTGCAATCCATCTTTCTTATTGTCTTTGTTCAAAATGGGCCCGGACTTGGTGGAAGGGCTGCAGCAACCAGGCTGCCATGTGAAGGAGAGCTAGAGAAGGAGCGGCTTCCTCCGCAGCCCCCTGACAGAAGCCAGACCTCGCTGAGGCGCAGCATCTGCTGCTGGCTCTCCAGGCTCCAGGACACAGTATCTATTCAGCTCAGCTCGAAATGAAACAAGAAAAGCCCACTGTGATCCGAGGACGACCCAGCCCCCCTTTGCACCCTGCCAAAATATACTTTTGTTAAAGTTTTTTAGTATGCGATTTACACTTCCTTAGCCTGCTTCATTCTTCGGGGTGTTCCCAGCAGGCAGGGTAGGGGATGGAAAGAAACAGAGAAGAGACTTTGTGTCACCTGATGACCCGGACTCTGGGTCCCCGGCATCCCAGGCAGAGGAAAACAAGAATCCCTGGCCAGCAATGCCGAAGAGTCCTGAGGAGACGGACCAGCCCACAGAACAGGCCTGAGAAAGCCTGGAGTCTAAATGAATCTCCCCCCCCTCCCGCCACCCCCAACCCCAAGCCCCGAAGAGTTCGGATCAGTGGACCTAATTACATCACCCATCATCGGCCAATAGGAGCAGGAAGAGAAGAAACAAATGCAGCCTACATCTGAGTATCAACCTGTATGGTGCCAGTCTTTGGCAAGGAAAGGAGACTTAAAGAGGCATTGTAAAACATCTGCATTTAAAAGTGGTCCCCAGTTCCATATAATGTATCTGTGTTGTGTGTGTGTGTGTGTGTGTGCAAATACACACATGTAATATATGTCTGTACAAGTGCTCATGTTTACATTTATAGGAATATATATGATATATAATATGTTTGCTGGTAATATATGTGCATTCATTGTGTATGATTTTTCCAAAGCCTTCCTACTCCTCTTAAAAATTTTCTGCAACTATGAAGACATGCATAGGCATCCCCCAAGGTTTCTAAACCTTTTTTTGCATCCTGGACCTGGTGAAGTCTATAAACTCTAAGAAGCAAAAAAATAAATAAATAAATAAAATACATAAGATTGCAAAGGAAACCAAATATATTGAATATAGTTAGCAAAAATTTGTTTTTGAGTTGAGAGACCCTAAGTTAAAAGGTCCTGCATTATTGTGTGATTCTTATGCATGTCAACTTTGAAATCCAGCACAAACTTATTTTAACTTAAGTTTCTTCTTTTAACAGAATTAGCAAAGAAACAAAATCAGCTACATCTTTCAGTCTGTTACTCAAAAAATGAATTTTACAAGGTAATGGAAAGGAGTTAAGAGCCTAACTCTGGTTCCATCCCCAGTCATTTATAAAGAAATGATCCTTCCAAGGAGATAAGGTAAGTACCACCCTTTCCAAACCTTAAAGTTACATAAACCTATGTAAATATCAATTATTGCTACAGCTAAGAGGCAGCCTGAGTGTTGGATTTTATTTTAGTTTTGTTTTTTTTTTTTTGTTTTTGCAAGGCAATGGAGTTAAGTGACTTGGCCAAGGTCACACATCTAGGTAATTCTTAAGTATCTGAGGTCAGATTTGAACTCAGGTCCTCCTGACTCCAGGGCCAGTGCTCTATCCACTATGCCACCTAACCACCCCCTGAGTGTTGGATTTTGAGTCAAAAAAAACTGAATTCGAATTCTGATGCAGGTGTTTACTTGCTGTGTGTCGTTGTTCAATCACTTAAACTCCATTCTCTAGAAAATGGATGAGAAAATACATGTAGTTTTGAAGATTAAATGAAGTTATGATAAGCATTTTACAAATCTTAAAGTGCTATATAAATATTATCCAGTTATTTTTATTTTCATCTTACAACTCAGAGTTTCATCTTATAACTTAAAGTGTCATCATCCTAGGAAATAATCTACTATGATTCATTTATACTTATTTTTGATAGACAGAATAACTCCTTTTTGAAGCTATGTGGTGCAGCAAATAGAACTCGGGATCTAAGTGAGAAAGATACAGGTTCACATCAAGACTCAGAAGTTTGTTATCTGTGTGACCTTGGACAAGTCACTCAATCTTTTCCTGCTTCAGTTTCCTTATCTGTAAAATGAGAATAGTAATAGCATCTTCCTCCCAACATTGATATAAGCATAAAATGAGACATTTGTAAAGTGTTTTGCAAACTTTAAATTGCTGTATAAATGCTATTATTATTGCTGTTATTAATTGAATACAATATAAGTTCATTTTTAAGGAGCATTTAAAGTATCTTCAGAATAATTCTAGTAAAATACATAGTGATAGAAATGCTGTTTATTCCCAGTTGGTCTTAAATTCTTCTGCTAAATCTCTAACTTTAAAGAAATTTTAATTTCACATGGATTGTAGTAAGTTTATTTGTTTATTTATTTATTTAAGAAAAAATCAATCTTATTCAGTGAACTTCAAACAGAGAAAGCTTTGAGATAGGTCATTATTTGCTTTTATATTTACTGTTCAGTAGATTATTGCAGAGGAGGGCAAAATAACTGCTTTTTTGTAGTTAAATAAAAACATGTCTTCTGTAGGCTCAGAAAGTATTCTTGCTGCAACTCCTAACAAACAGGACAGCAGGGATATTTATTTCACTTCATTTCCACACTATTTTGAGTTCTGCTCATCCCATTCCACAGAATTTAGGAGTTATTAATGTTTAACATTAGAGGAATCAGGTTAAAAAACTGTCATACTCATTAGTATTGTTGGTGTTCTACCTCCCAAATTGAAACTGTTTCTAATGGCATCAACACTCTTCTCCTTTTGTGCCCTCCTCTATGTCATTGATATAAGTGGAGATGAAGGTAACAAATTGTGAGATTCATAATGGCACCCTGATCCAGAACAGACACCCCTCTCTTTGCTCTTCCCTGTGGAACTCTGGGAGGATGCTTGTCCCTAGGACAGGGGTGTGATAAGACCTTCCCACCACAGAGGAGAACAAACAAGCATCCCAGCCTATAAAACTGTACTTCCTAGCAACATGTTTGAAACTACAGCTGCCTGATATGGCTAATGAATTTTACAATCAAAAGCTAAAGTGAATTAGCTGTAGCAGATGTTTTTACTCTGGGAACCACCAGACCTTTCTGGCCGCCCATTTATCCTTCAAGGGGATAAAACTCTGCACTTCTATTATATGTTGTCATTGGAGCATTGCACAACTTTATCAAACTTTTTATTCTGGAAACTGAATTAATTTTCTGCAAGGGGGTTTTTGTGTGGCTCTTTAATCACATTTACTGGGGAACATGTGTACTGTAAAGTTGGAGAGCCGATTATGGTTTCTAGAAAGGCCACTTTCAAAAGGAAACTGCCCTTGCTCCTGAGGCCTCCATTTGAAGGTCCTTGGGTTTTGTGAAGAGGAAAAAATTAATTACTATTTTAATAACGAAGCCAAGCCTGCTGAAAATCCTCTTAGAGAGTAGCTGGATGATGTAATGGCTAGCAGGGGGGTTATTGAAAATACTGACCACACAGTCTGCCCTGAACTTTTCTATTCACTCTCTGTAAGATGATACGGACTGCTGGGTCACACATTAGGGAATTTTAAGGGGGGGGAAATACCATTTTTTTCTTGGACCTAGGGAAAAGGAGGTGATACAGAGATAAAAGGTTGATTGAAAAATTAGTATCACATCTCAGTCCCTCTATATTTGTTTGACTCTTGAACTCAGTGCACTGGGAGGGCTATCTGACTGGTTACTGCTTCCCAACCTTGTCCTGATTCTGAGGGCTGTGAGTCCCTTCCTTTAAATTCCATCAGAATAATGAAGCATGAATGAGGTGATATTACTTTGATATAGACAGCCTGATGGGCTGAGTAGGTTTTAAAATGGAGAGCTTGTTTGGGGATATTCAGTCTTCACAGCTCAGAAAATGACTCGCCACTAGTATCCTAATCTATAAACCTCCAAATATAGCCTTTTTTAAAATTCTAAAGGAAAGAGATAATTTTTTGAAGACAATTCCCCCTTTTGGTAGGTGAGATCTTATATTAGATCTAATGAGGATTAGGAATTCAATGTTGTATTTTATTCTTTGGCAAACAGACTTTTACTTCCTGCTTGGCAGCATCCCCTCCACCCCACCCCACTTCTACTTAAAAAAGAAGAAAGAATATTTTAAAAAACAAATGTAGCTGAGAAAGAAGAGACCTTAGAAATCATTAAAGCCAACTCATCTTTGTAAATTCATTTATTGTCTCATATCAGTTCAAGGAACTTCAATCAGTTGGTTTTAGATATGAGTATTTTCAGTTGATTTTAACACTAACCTGAAGTCCTAAAAATAAATGGGAGAGCTAAGTGAGAGTGGTTTAGAGTACTAGCAGAAAGCACAAAACTAGCGTGGTTGTTGGTGACACCTACTTTACGACTTACAAATCCATGCACCCAGACAAAACAGTTAAAAAGAAAAGGATAGATTATCTAGATCAAATAAGTTATTTTCTTTTTAAGAATGATGGAAAATGAGGGGTGGTTAGGTGGAGCAGTGGATACAGCACCTGCCCTGGAGTCAGGAGGACCTGAGTTCAAATCCAGCCTCAGACACTTAATAATTACCTAGCTATGTGATCTTGGGCAAGTCACTTAACCCCACTGCCTTGCAAAAAAAAAAAAAAACAAACAAACAGAAAGAATGATGAAAATGAAACCCAAAGAGTTTTAGAGATTTGTCCAAGGTCACCCAGCTAGATAGTGGCAGAGCTGAGATCCAGAAGCCAAGTCTTCTGTCATCTAAGCAAGTATTTTTCATTTAAAAGACACTACAGATATCTTTTTTCCTTCCTTCTTTTTTTCCTCTCTGCTTCATTCCCTTATCCTTGCCTCTATCTTTATTATTTTCTACCACATCTACTTTCTGCCTAGTTCATAATCCAATCATTAGGTTTTTGCCTTGCACTACTGCTTCCCTTTAGAGTCAGAGAGACTATAGACTTTTAGGGGAATTAGGGAGCAAGGATTTATAAAGCATGCAACAGAAAGACGTCAAGTCTAATATTTTATCTTTTTGGTTCATCTTCTTAAAGTTGTCAATTTATAAAAAGAAAACTATTATAGTGAATTTGAGGACATATAGAAGACATCAGTAAGGGAAAATCAAAAATAAGAAATGTTGAATTGGGAGTTAGATGAGCCCTGGGTTTCTATTTTATCCCTTTAATTTGCCCATGGGTTAGCCACTTATCTTCTCTTATACTCAGTTGAATCACATGAGACTTGCTGCTCATAATACTTATCAACTCAACAAGGATGTTTTGTGGATTCAGTGAAGTAATGAGTATCAAGTGTTATATAAATGTGACTATTATATATTATATTATTATTATTATATAATATAAATCAACACACTTTAATCATCACTATATGCCATTGTATTCACAAATGCTCAGTATGCAATTCCACAAAATCAAAGCTAAAACCATATCTACTACAGGGGAGGCTAGGTGGCGCAGTGGATAAAGCACCAGCCCTGCAGTCAGGAGTACCTGGGTTCAAATCTGGTCTCAGACATTTACTAATTACCTAGCTGTGGGGCCTTGGGCAAGCCACTTAACCCCATTTGCCTTGCAAAAACCTAAAAAAAACCATATCTACTGAACCTAAATGACTGATGATACTCAATTTAACAAACATTTTCTTTTTTTTAATTTTTTCCCAGTAGATAGGATTTCATTTTTTTCCAATTATATATAAAAACAATTTTAACATACTTTTTAATATAAAATAGTGAGTTTCAAATTTTCTTGCTCCCCCTCCCCAGTCCCTGACAGTTAACATTCTGTTTATAGTATGTATATATATATATATGAGATCATGTAAAACATATACATATTTAGTGATGTTCCAATAAGTATTTCTACTTGTCTATTTCTATCACTACTGTGTATAGATCACTGAGCTAGGTCTTTTAGATATAAAAACAAAATAGTCCCTTCTATTGAAAAGCTTAAATTCTATAGGGGAATAAAAGAAAACAAAGATAAGTAAATAAAATGTAATTTAAGAAGGAGAAGGCACTAATAACTGAGGTCCCCCCACCCCCACCCCAGAGATGGAAGTGCCCCCCCCCAGATGAGCCTTAAAGGACAGAAGATAATGACACTAAGGGGCATATCTGAGGAGGAAATACATTTTGGGCATGGGGAAACAGCTAATGCAAAGGTTCAGAGGTTGGACAAGGAATGCCCTGTTTGGAGAATAGGAAGGCCAACTTGAAGGACCATTTTGAATACAAGCTCTCCCACAAACTTCCTGCTCATTAAGTCTTCATATCTTTGAAACTCAATTTTCTCCTAAATGAAAGTAGTATGAAATAAGTTGGGAGAGTCTGCTAGGAACCAGACTTTGCCTTTAAATACCAAACTATGAAATTTGTATTTTATATAAAGACACTAGAGACCTATTGAAGATTCTTGAGCTCCTTGAGAACTCCTTGAGATAAGGGGATTAATCCAGATAAGAGAAGAACAAAGTGAAATTCCTATAGACTTGCAATAATGGATTGAAATTAATATGAAAGAAAATTCAAGAGAGATCAAGGAAAAATATCAGCAAAAAATAAAGGAATAATGGGATGACCATTAAAAAATCTAATTGGAAGAAGTACAAAAAGTCTACTTAGGCAGACAATTCTATCACAACATTGAGCTCTGAAGCTATTTGCCTCTCCTGATTTCTGAGATCATACCAGTTTTCTCTAGGAATTTAGAAGGCTTTCATTATATCTTTGTTTTTTTGAGGTGCCACAGATATTTGAAAATATTACAGTACATATTAGTGAATTTACATGAAATAAAATGTTATATTCAAACTGTTTAGTGAAAAACAAATCCAGTTTTTGATCAGGAAGTATAGAGCTGGGAATCCAGAAATCTAGCCTGACTTTGCCACCAGATAATTTTGTAAGAACTTAAAGTCTTCAGGTTCATTTTATTCATTGGTAGCATGAGGAGGATGGATTAGGCAGGTCCTTTCCAACTCTAATTTTCTATATGGATACAAATGGTGTTTTCTGGAAGAAAGGTTACTTGTTTTTAGTAAGGCAACTTCAAGTTATCGTTACTGTTAATAATATTTTTTTGCCTTTTGTTTTCAGGTTTGAATGGATTTCTTCTTGTCTCTGATCTTCCCTACCTGTGTGACCTTGAGTGAGTCATAGGAGAGATGAATGATGCACATCCTTCTTACTCTGAATCCTCCAATCCTCTGTTGCTCTCATATGGACTTTGTCACTAACAATGTAGCCTTAATCAAATCATTTAGTCTCTCTCATGATCAGTTTTCCCCAACCAGGAATAGTTATGGAGTTAGAAGAGGTGATCTGTGATGCTCTTCACAGTTCTGAATTCTTGTTATCTGGGATATGGAAAAAAATAAATAAATAAGAGATTCTATCATTTGCCTAATAAGTTGAGATACATTTTGGAAATAAAATTTTAAGACCTATACAAAAGGTATTCTGACTTTTTGTGGGAGAAGAGATTTGGAGGGAGAAGATAATGTTTATCCTTCATTCCCGAAGATGACCACAACATCAGGGAGGTGATGCCATAGGGAGGGGAGGCTGTGTTAAGTTACCAGCCATCTAGAGCCATCTGGGTCCAGTGGCCAGATATGAATCAGGATGACTAGAGATGACCCTGATTTCCTTGCAATCAGGGTTAAGTTACTTGCCCAAGGTCACACAGCTAGGTCTGAGGCTGGATTTAAACTCCTGTCCTCCTGACTTCAAAGCTAGTACTCTATCCACTGAACCCTCTAGGAAAAGATATGCATTTATTAACTGCCCACCATGCCCCAGATACTGTGCTTTACCCATTATAATTATCTCATTTAATCTTCCTTTGATAAGTAAGCAATTCATTGAGATATGTGTTATTATTCCATTTTATAGTAAGGTAAACTGAAACAGAGTTCAAGTAACTTGCCCAGGGTAATATAGGTAGGGTCACATGTCTGAGACTGGATTTGACCTCAAGTCTTCTTGACTCCAAATCCATCACTTTTTCTACTACTCCACCAAGCTGCCAGCAGGACTTTGAAATATTACCTCTATGCAGTGTTCTTTTACTACACCAGTACCTCTTTCAAAAAGGTCAAAAAAGTAATATTCATGAGTGAAATTTAGCTGTACAATTTTGAGCACCACTTATTCCCTTTGTGAATATGGATAAAAAGTAAATTCTTGCAAACTCTAAAATTCATTTCACTTTTAACTGATACATTTTAGAATGATTTCATACACAGGTTAATAATTGTGCTTGTATTTTAACCCTGATCATCTTCTTTTATCACTTACCAATTAAGTTTCTTTTCTTGAAGTTTAAGAGAATTATTAAAGAACTAAGTTAGAGACAAAGTAAAGGAAGACAAAAATTATCTTTGGGTTCAAAAAACCAACCAGTAGATGACCTATGTCTAACTGATTCCTCTGTTTTGGACCTTATGAATTGTTCTCCTAAGGGTCATTCAACCACATAGTATTTTGCCTCAATACAGAATTGGATCCAGAATCTCATCAGTGTGAGCTCTCTCCCCTTTGGTACTGCTCATAACTGACACAAAATTTTTCATCCTACGAAATTCTTATTCATTTTGTCCCCAAAGTTCCCCAAAAAGGATCTTCTCAGCATTCAGTTATCTTTTAATATCTTTTGTGTAGGAAGATAATAAACAGTCTGTGTCTTAACTCCTACTTTCACTCAATTAATTTGCCAACAGGCATCCATAAACTTCTACTTTGTGCCAATATTGTCTTAGGTTCTCAGGACAAAACAATCCCTGTCCTCAAATTGCTTGCATTCTAATGAGGAGACAGCATGTATACTTATAAATATATAAATAATAAATGCAAAAATGAAAATAAACCACTAAGGAGGTACTTTTTGCTAGAAGTTGACACTTTATGGGAAAGAAATAAGAATTTATTAATCACCTATGATATACCAAATGCTGTATTAAACAATTTACAAATATTTCATTTGAGTGATATTTGAATGAAATCAGGAATTCAAAGAGGCAGAAGTGAGGAAGGAGAGCCTTCTAGGTATGGAACATAGCCATGTGCAAAGGCCCTTGTTTTTCTATCATAGATTTCCTAAATGATATCTTTTACATGGTTATGTTTGTTTAAATCATCTTAGGTAGTAATATGCTACAGCCTACTAATGTTCACCATGTGTCTCTACTTTTCTGGTTCTTTGAGTATTACAGTATCCCATAAATTATAGCCATATGGCATCATCAGGACAATATTGCTGTTAAAAAGGTGGGGACTGTGTGTGTGTGTGTGTGTGTGTGTGTGTGTGTGTGTGGCACTTGCCATGTTGAAGGCCCCATACAACTTTACAAATGTAATCTCATCTTTTCTCTGCCTCTCAATCATTTCTAGGCAATACTCATTGTTCCAGGTACTCTGCCTATCTGAAATATACTTGAAAAGACTAACTCATCCCAATTCATTTCATCAGCAATATTTTTGCATTTTTTGCTTAGATACTTAGACCAATCTTTTTTAAAAAGGTTATCTGTCTCATGGTGGGAATGATGGAATAAACTAGACTTGATGCTATTAGCACAAGATCACCTGCAAATAGGATCATATGGAGGACCTCACCATTTGTTGGCTATCCTTCTCTTTGAATTCCATGACAGCGGCAAACATCGTCAACCAAAGTAGGAGAGACAGTGTGGAACAGACAAAAGAATATCAGATTTGAACTCAGAAAACATGGATCTGTATTTGTTACTCTTACTTCCTATGTGATTTTGAAATAATGACCCTCTCTAAACTTCAGTTTCCTCCTCTATAAAATAACAACTGTGGGCTAAATGGTACCACCATCCATTCAGTCAATCAAATTTGTAGCATTGGTGTCATTTTTCAATTCCCATTCTCTCCCAGCTTAAACATCCCATCAGTTGCCAAATCTTGTCATTTATGCCTCTATAACAACTCACACTTCTGTCTCCCTTCTATTCATTCAGCAACCATCTTAGTTCAAACCCTCATTTCCTTTTGTTTGCAATACTGTAACAGCCTCTCTAGTCTCTCCCCTTTCTAATCCATCTTTCATATTTTAAGTGTGATATTCCTAAAGCATAGTTCTGATTGTAACTATCAGTCAGTAAATATTTAGTAAGCATTTACTATGTTCAGATACTGTGCAAAGCAATGAGATACAAAGAAAAATAAAAAAGAAAGAGTTCCTGCTTTGAAGAAGCTTGCAGTGTAATGGAGAGACAACATAAATAAGTATGTACAATGAGTTATATACAGAATAAATTGGAAGATATAAACAGGAGGAAGGAACTAGGATAAATGGGAATGGGGAGCTCTCCTATTCAATAAACTCTAAGGGATCTTCATAGTCTTCTAGATGAACTACAAACTCCTTTTTACCATTAAAAACCCTTTACAACCTGGTTCAAATCCATCCGTCTAAAAATGTAAAATTTTCTTTCACACAATTTATGGTCCTGTCAAAGGGGCCTTCTTACTTGTCCTCATATTTGATATGTCATCTCCTTTCTCAATGTCTTTGCATAGACTTTCCCTCATACCTGGAATGCACTTTAGAATCCTTAGTTTTTAAGAACCAATTCCTTTTTTAAAATCTTTTCTTTTCTCCCAGCTGGCACTTATTCTTGCATCAAAAAACTTCCTTTTAATTAATATACACACATATAAATACACACACTATGCATATTTGCTTGTTTCCTTTTTGTCTTTATGTTCCTAAAACTCTGAAGCATAAAAGGTGCTAAGAAAATGTTTCTTGATTGGAAATTGAGTTCAAAAAAAGCAAAAAAAATAAAACCACAATGAAGATAAAATCCTGGAATTCCAGAGTTGGAAGTGATGTTAAATAAGGTCTCATCCTTCTCAAATTAGCTTCCATTTTTGACACTTTTTGAACTCTCTTATTCTAGATATGCTTTCCTTCCTGGATTTTTTTGTTACACTGTTCTTCCCCTGCTGATCTCTGACTTCTCCCCTTCCTTAATTGGCTTATTAATTAACTGTAGATATCCCTCAAGATTCTGTCTCCAACCTTCCTTCCCCTCTGTCTTTCTGTGATTCTCTTTCTGTCTCTATCTCTATCTCTCTGTCTGTCTGTTTCTCTGTCCTATCTCTGTCTCTCTGGTTCTGTGTCTTGTCTGTCTCTGTCTCTGTCTCTGTCTCTGTCTCTGTCTCTGTCTCTGTCTCTCTGTCTCTCTCTCTGTCTCTCTCTCTCTCTCTCTCTCTCTCTCTCTCTCTCTCTCTCTCTCTCTCTCTCTCTGTCTCTCTCTCTCTCTCTCTCTCTCTCTCTCTCTCTCTCTCTCTCTCTCTCTCTGTCTTTTTCTTGCCCTATAGTTTAATTATCATCTCAATGCATACAATTCCCAGATCTGTCTTAGAAGGAAGGAAACAAGCATCTATTGATTACTTCAGTGTGTCCTAAAAGTTTTGGTGCCATTTTAACCTGGAGTAGGGACATGGTCTAGATTCCAAGGAAGGGACAAGATTGAGAGTCAACCTTGGGCACTCCACAAAATTGAAGTTCCAGAAGGAATTTGACAATAGAAAATTAGAATAGATCTTACAAGGAGATATTCTATGTTCAAAAGGCTAAGTAGTTAGATGCTCCAGGGAAAAGAGGCTCCAGGCATCAAGGAAAGTTCCAGGAGGAGATAGTATCATTTGGAATTCTGAAAATACAGAATAGGCCTAGATCTTCAGTTCTATATAACCAATATTCTATTGGACACCTCAAACAATGTGCCAGAAACATCTCATGCTCAACATGTCCAAGATTTAACTCATTATCTTTCTTCCCAATCCTTACTGTCTTTCAGACTACTCTTTTTCTCTAAAAGGAACATCATCCTTCAATTTTCTCATCTTTTTAACCTTCATTTATCCATATAATCAGGAGCCAGATCTTGTCACTTCTACTTCTGCAAAAATCTCTTGATTCTGACCCCTTCTCTCGTCTCACACAGCTACCAACTTAATTTAGAACTTCCCAACTCTCACTTACATCATTATAAAATTAATCTTCTTCTAATTGGTCTCCTTAATTCAAATCTCTTCCCAATTCATCTTTAATTGTAGTTCTTCCCATGTCACAACTCATCAGTTTGGATTTTAAAACTCTTCAAGCTAGTTTTAATCTAGTTTTCCAGCACCACTGAACATTGCTTACCCCTATCTAACTCTATGATCCAACAAAATTGGTCTTTTTTTCTATTCTTAATGCTCCATCTCCCATCTCCCAGTGTTTGTACTGGTCATTGCTTCCCCGTGCCTAGAATACTTTCCTCTTCCCCTCTGGCTCATAGAAGCTCTCTCCTCCTTCAACAAGTTCATGTACCATCTTCTACAAAAGTAGATTTCCCTGAGTCCCTTAACAACTAGTGCTTTCCCTCCTAAATTACTTTGCATTTAAGTACTTTGTATTTATTCTTTTTTTATATTCATGTACTTGTCATTTTCTCCATTAAAAATATATCCCTACTGAAAGCAGGGATTGCATTACTCTTTCTGTTCATTTCCCTAACATCTAATATAGGGCTTATAGTTGTTGCTTAATAAATGCTGATTGAGGGGCAGCTAGGTGGCGCAGCAGATAGAGCACTGTACCTTGAGTCAGGAGTACCTGAGCTCAATTCCAGCCTCAGACGCTTAATAATTACTTAGCTGTGTGGCCTTGGGCAAACCACTTAACCCCATTACCTTGCAAAAAAACCCCTAAAAAAATAATAAATGCTGATTGAGTCGACCTAGAATAACTCATATCTCAAAAGAAATAATTTCAATATCTACTCAACAACTCATGACCAATTTTTGTTGCAAGTCTTTCATTAGAATCTGGAGGGAACCTGGAGTCAGGAGGACCTGAGTTCAAATGTGACCTCAGACACTTAATAATTACCTAGATGTGTGATCTTGTGTAAATCACTTAACCCCATTGCCTTGCAACAAAAAAAAAACTTGAAGAAGAAGAAGAAGAAGAAAGAGGAGGAGGAGGAGAAGAGAACATGCCACCTCCTGATGTAGCTCATTCCATTTTGGGATAGCTCTAATCATTAAGAATTTTTCCCTTATATAAATCTTAAATTTGCTCTTTTTGACTTCTTTTCATTGACCTCTGTACCAAAGGGTCTTCCGAAAGTACTATAGTACCAAATACAATAACTTTAATGACTTCAATCACATCCTTTTCCAGACACCTTTTATCTTATCTATAGTTTTCTGAAACTGTGGTACTCACAATTGTACTCAATACTCCAGATGTGTCTTAGCATAATAATGATTTTCTTTGCTTGTTTTTGGGGGGAATAAGGAGAGAGCTGTCATTTTTTTCCAGCTATCATATCATATTCCTGACTCATATTAAACTTTCAATTCAATTTCAAAACCTTTTATGCAACTCCTAAATAGTTCTATCTTTCTTATATTTATATTTAACCCAGGTATCAAAGTTTACATTTATCCTTATTGAACTTCATCTTTCTTTTTTGAATCCTAATTCTGACATCTGTTTTTAAATATGGCAGATGTGCTATAATCTGATCTGGATCTCTCCATCTTTTCCAGAAAAATGCATGAGACTTTAATCAAATGACTTTCTAAATTTACTCAAATTGTACCTATCTGCTCCTATTCTACCAATTTAATGATCCTTTCAAGAAAAAGGGGAAAATGTTTAACCTAACATGTCCTATTCTTTATGAAGTCATTCTAGTTTTTTCTGACCTCTTTTTCCTTTTCTAATATTTATTTACCAAGAAATCAAAATCAAACACACTGGTCTATATTTCACAGATTCCATTCTTTCTTTTTTTTTTCAAAATTGATACAATATCTGCCATTTTCAAATCTTGTGATCCTTCTTTCATTTCAAAACCAATTGGAAAGAAATTAAATCTACCAGTTCTTTCAGAGGGTATGCTCTAGGTGGGCCCAAATAACTAGAACTCATCATGAAAGCTAGGATCTGTTTTACTGGCTCTTTAATTATTTTTGGTATGACCTTGCTACCATCTACTTTTATCTATCCATAGGCAATACTCCTTGGAAGAGAAAATTGAAACAAACTAACTCTTGAAAGTTTCTCCCTATTACTCTCCTGTTATCATGATATCATTCACCCCAGATTGAAGTCATTAATCCTTCTCTTTCCCCTTTAAAAACTATTTTTTTAAAAAAATCTATAAAAACTCTTTTTTGTTGTACTTTCCTTTCTTAGGGCCTGAGAACCATCTGAATGTTGGAAATATTTTAAGATGTCAATTTTTTCTCTTCATCCTCTATGATGTGATGTTGCTTTCAACTTTTGAACATGTCTTTTTAAAATCCAGACTGAGTATAAGTTCTCAGTGCATCTTCATCAATCTCTTTAACAGAATTATTTTATCTCATCATCAGAATTGTTATTTTTAGAATTTCATTCTTGAGATCTTCACAACTTTCTTGAGGTGACCAGTTCTCTAGAATTTTAGTTAATATGATCTTACCATCCTTCCTCTTGGTCTTTGAAATCTATTTACCCATAATCTTGTCAGGTTATTTTCTACTTTCTTCTCCCTTTACATTATGAATTCTAAGTTGGAGCAGTCACTTTTCTCACAAGGTTCCTATAAGTTCTATTTCAAATGTATTTCTTCTTTTAATATGAATCAGAGCTAAAATAGAAGATATCAAGAACCATCAAGACAAGAAGTCAAGCTGGACCAGCTAGGTGGTGCAATAAATGGAGCACCAGTCCTGGAAGGAGGAAGATCTGAGTTCAAATCCATCATCAGATACCTAATACTTAGCTCTGTGACCTTAGGCAAGTCACTTGTAAAAGCCTTGTAAAAACAAACAACAAAAAAGACAAGTCAAAATAATGTCAGTTGTTCAATTTTTGGCATAAAGAAGATTCTAGCTGATGTCAGGATTATTAAAATAACACTATATTAAAATAATATGAATAATAATAATACCATTAATACTATATCTTTCTTCCTATGCCAGATACTCATCGATTTTTCTTTGTCCAGATGATCTGTAGTGTGTTCTAATGATAATATTGCTTCTTCTGCCTCTTCTATGACTAATCCTCATCAAGATATTCTGTACTATACTTGCCTCATTTCTGTATTAATTTTCAAAATTATATATTCTGAATCTATAATCTTACTCTTCTCCCCACTTTTGCCTATCCTATTTCTTTTGAATAAGAAACACATTTCCTGGTTCATCATCCAACTAAGTCTCTAATACCTTTGTGTGAAATTCACCTCTAGTTCACCTTCTTATTAGCTATACTGTTATATTTATATACACACACCTGAGGCTATGTGCCTAATTAATAGCAAGAATCATAATCATAATAATAGCTGTCATTTATATAGTATTTATAATGTGACAAGCACTGTGCTAGGTGCTTAGCAATTGATATCTCATTTGATTTTCATTATTAGACAGAGAGTAGATGCTATTGTTAATTCCACTTTAGAGAAGGGGAAAACTAGAACATATAGTGATTAAGGGACTTGTCCATGGTCACATAGCTAAAGGTATGTTTCTGAATTTGAAGTTAAATCTTTCTGACTCCAGGCATAAAACTATTCGCTGTGCCATCTACCTGCTGTTTTCTTGACTTTCATCTCCTATGAACAACATGCTGTCAGAGAGAGCCTCTGGTGTGAAGGTCTGAAGAGTCTTTTTTAGGATTGTTCATCCATCTTTGATCTGTATCTTTCATCCAATTCTCACTTGTAACTCCAAGAACCTTATGCTTATAATGTAACAGGGACATCTCAACAAATGGGTTAAACCAAGTTGTGGGTAATCAATGTCCTCAAACCCATCAATGATTTAGGGAAATTTCTACCCCAAGCATATGACCAAATCAAAGCAGGTACATTGGAGCACTAAAGCTGAGTCAGACTTTAAAGATACCAAGGTCATCCACTATATCTCAGGTCATCTTGAATTTTGTTTTGTCCCTGAACTTCAAAGATTCTAGAAGAGTGAAGATGATGATTTTGCACAATTCTGTTTCATTTAAATAAAATTCATATGCAAAACAAGACATCACCCTACCATGCCCCTGTGTCATTGATCCTCTTCAAAATGAAAGATGAATAATAAAGCATGAACATTACTATTCTCTTTATTGTAGTTATTCTCTGTAGCATTTGTCTTTAAACATTTTATTCCATGGACCTTATCAAAAAGAAAGTATGCTCTCTAAAATATGCATATGTGTTATTTATAAATTACATACATGTGCTATTATACTAAAATTAAATGATTACAAAACTCATATAAAATAGAAACTAAAAGGAAAAAGATAAATGTAAGCTTGGGCTCCATTAATTATTCCACTCCACTTAAGAGAAATTATTTTTGTCAGGTTAAGAATATAACTTGATTTAATGTCAATAAAAATTAAATATGAGCAGGGTCTGTACATCAAGGTACTATCTCAGAACTAGATAGGGTTTCTTAGGATCTATAAGTAGAGAGGAAATCAAGTCAGACAAAGTTTAACTGAAAAGAACAGACAGAGAAAGGAGTCCATAGGGGCGGCTAGGTGGCGCAGTGGATAAAGCACCGGCCCTGGAGTCAGGAGTACCTGGTTTCAAATCCAGACTCAGACATTTAATAATTACCTAGCTGTGTGGCCTTGGGCAAGCCACTTGACCCCATTTGCCTTGCAAAAAAAATACAAAAAAAAAAAAAAGAAAGGAGTCCATAGGTTTTTCAAACTACTCAGAAGGATTATGCTAAAATATTATTAATATTTTTCTTCAAAAAAGAGATTCAGGGGCAGCTAGGTGGCACAGTGGATAGAGCACCATCCCTGGAGTCAGGAGTACCTGAGATCAAATCCACCCTCAGAGATTTAATTATATAGCGGTGTGACCTTGGGCAAGTCCCTTAACCCCACTGCCTTGAAAAAAAAAAAGAGAAAGAGAAATTCATGTAATGACACCAACTTTTTTAATAAACAAAGTGACTGTTATTGATCAGGGAGCTATTTCCAAATCTGTTCTTTGTGCACAGTCATATCAATGTCTATTTAGAAAATACTTTAAAGTCTTCTTTTTTCCAGAACTTTCCAATATGGAAAGCAATTCTTTGATAATCCAATGAAATCACTATTTTTTTGCTGAGAAACATATTCCCCAAATCTGAATTTACAGCCTTAATAGGTAACTAGAAGACTAAAAATCAAACAAATGAGTGAATGAATAAATAAATGAATGAATGAATGAACAAACAAACAAACAAATAAATAAAAGCAAACCTTCTTTATTTAAGTATGTTGTGCTGTGTGCTATTTCTTTAGATACTACAATGACATGACAGGCTGAATTCAATTACACAAGACTGGGAAGAAGTAAACTTCACCACTTCTCCTGCATATTGCTTTCTTTGAAGCCTTTTCCATGGGCAAGCACTATGTTTGACTGGTGGTAGAAGTAGTAGATGCTGAACTATAATTGTTTTATTGATGTTTTAAGATTCTCAGTAATTCCTGATAAATCATATGAAGGACATAAATCACATAGATCACTAAAGATGAGCAATAAGTTACTAAATTTATCTTACAATGTTCTTGCTTTTTCTTTAAAAGGAAAAAAATAGACTTGCAGGCTAAAATCTTAGGAAATGTATGATAGGGAAAGAAAAATTTTAACATTTAATTCAGAAGAAAATCATAGAAGTAAGTATCCACTGGTCATCCAAGAAAGTTTTCCCAACAAACTATTAGCAGTAAGAACATAACTCCCTGATGGGAGAAGGAAAATTTATCTGGCTGAAAAATAGGACAATTTTATTAGCTGTTTAGAACCTTTATTTTTTTTAAATTACTTGAGATGGCATAAAAGAGATGTGTCATATTGATGTGAAGTCTCCCAGTTAAGATTATGAATTCTGTGACAGCACAATTGCCTTGATATCAATATGTTTTTCATGAATTGCAGAGAAAAGCAGGTGTATAAAAATAAAACTCACATAAAATATAAATTATCATTGTGCAAGTTAATTCTGTACCCTCTGGGTACAAAAGCTCACATATTTTCTGTTTGCAAAAAAACATTTGTGACTTCCTTTTTTGAGATTTATTTATTTATTTCAATTTACTTAACATGTTTTTGTTCAGCAGAAATTCTATGAGAAAGGAATCTGATTTCCATAAAAGTCCTAAGGGGGCAGTACATATGAAATCTTTCCATATCAATCGACACTTAAAAAAAATCATACAATGCAATACATACAATCATAAAATCAGGAAAAATTTATCAGTTCTTAATAGTGGGTGTAAAGGAAATAAATCGAAAGTTTCTTAACAGTAGAAAGGAGAGGAAAGTAGTAGAAGAAAAGGGCAGAGAAGAGAGAGATGGAGGAAGGATAGGGGAGAAAAGGAAGATAAAGGGACTGAGGAATCATGTTGCCTTTTATGTAGACTCCATGAGATCAAGAACCATTTTTCCTTTGACTTTGTATCATTTGTGCTTTATATATAGTGATAGATTAATAAGTGCTTCTTAGTTTGAATTAGGTTAAATATGATGAGATGCTCGTCTTCAAATTGATAAGATGGTAATAACAGGTGTTTACTTCTGCAAACTATGTGATCCCAAAATTATGGATTTTATCTTAAAATATCTCTCAATTTAAAAAAAACTGAATAAATTATGCCAAAAATTATTTTGTGATCTGGTATTAGATGTATTGTCTTCCAGAATAATGTATTGAGAAGATCAGATAGCCTGGAAATTTCTTTAAACTAGATCCATCAAGAGATTTGACTCAATTTAACAAACACTGAGTAAAGAACTTTCCTAGGCACTGCAAAAGGTAGTACCTGTATTCAAGGAGCTTGTGTTTATTGGTATAAATCAGACATTCAAAGTAGGAGATAAATGCTAAAGGAATTCAAGAGAGAGTGTGTACTCATCAAATTATGTTTTGTGTATGGATGGATGGACTTGGAATCAGAAAAACTAATTGGTCCTGTAAGTAGCCATTTGCCTGGATTGGCCATTTCATCAGCTATAACCCAGTCCCACCTGCTACAACTTCACATTACTTGCTTAGTTCTTTCTCCAGAATTGATCTTCTTCACCTACACCCTACCATCTACATACTACTGCACTAGTTATAGGATTAGAGGAATGGGTCATAGGAAATGAGTAAATTGAGGAATTAGGGAGTTCGTTGAGCAATTTGGAAGTTGACATTTATATGTCAGAATATCCCAGCATGAGGGTAGGAATTATAGAAGAGTGAAATACTGAATCAGCACTAGATTCACTGAATAATGTAGAAAAATGTATTGGAAGTTGTGAAATAGCTACAAGAATCTTGATTGGCTGATATATGATGATGATGAAGAAGAAGAAGAAAAAGATGGTGATAATGTTTGTCCTTTGCTTTTGAAGAAGACCAGGACATCAGGAACGTGATGTCATGAGAAGCAAGTGAAGTGGATTTGAGTGAGAGGGACTGTGCAAAGTCACTAGTCTCACTTTCGCTTCTGGAGCCATCTGGATATGGATATGGATGAGGATGACTGGAGATAACCCCTGATGCAAGACAGTCATAGTTAAGTGATCTTGGCTGAAAAATAAGAATTGAATGAACCACAATGAAGAAGAAGAGATTACTGAATATAGTGGTTGAGGGATAGACTGGAAGCAGCAATGGAGAACAAGGAGTATTCAGACGTCCCTAAGAAGTTCAACAGGGAGTTATAAAGGGAAGCACCATCAATGCCCTAAAGAGTGGCTAGGGATGGCAAGTTATCAGGTGAGAGACAAATCTCAGTAAGTATAAAAAATGGGAGAAACATGAGAGGAAAACATTTAAGAAATATTGCCACAGGAAGGTGGCAATACCTTTAATCTTGCCATCATTCATGAAAGTTCCAATTTCCATTTTCTTGAACTCATTAATTCCTTTATCTAATCATGATCTTTTATGATTTTATCTTTCTGTTTGCCTCATGAGCTCTATCCTTATTCCTCACCCTCATTTTACTGCTATGCATACATGATCACATGATCTTTCACTTTGATTCTGATCACCAATTCACACCATACAGTGAAATATTCAATGAAAGATGAAATAAAATGTGCGATCATTGTTCTTAGATAAAAATATATTTTTCCTGTAATTTTCAATTTTCCTTAAACTTTTGAATATAATACTGTACTTTGTAGGTATATATATATATATATATATATAATATTTATACAATGTATTTATATTTTACTTTTATATAATATATTTTGTAGGTTTACTTATAATTTTATGGCAAAAAGAAACCTGGACAGTCTTTTGGTCCAACCTCCTCACTTTAAACATGGGGAAATAGTGATCCAGAAAGGGTAAGGCTTAATTTTTGCCCACAGTCACACAAGTGTTTAGTGGTAAAACCAAAGTTTAATCTCCAGTTCTCAGGTTCCAAATTTAGCAATCCATCTATTGCAATGCAACAATGGAAAGTTAATTTGTTTTTCAATTTATAATGGAAATAATTGTGATTTTCTAAATACAAATTTTACAAACTTACAAATGCTTTTTAATACTCTAATCTTTAAATATAAATTAAGATATTTAAAAATAACATGTAAATAGAATAATAAGTATATTTCCCCATGGAAAAAAACTTAGTATTAATGAATTTTTTGAGTTTCTGTACCATTAGAAATTTTAAGGAAATTCCTGCAAAATCTCCCCATTAAGGGTGCCTGAGATTCTTAAATTCCTACATATTGACAGATTAGAAACACTAAATGAATAAATTTATTATGCTTCCAATATACATGCTATTTTTAAATTGTACTCTTTTCTGTGATCCCATAATGTTCTTATAATTTGGAGCAGAATTTGGATAAAACTGCTGGATATGGAATGAGGAAAAGTTTACTCCTCAAAGGGGACACAGAGGACAAATGTCTCAGTCATATGGAATACACCAAGCTTCCTTACCACTTCTGGCTCATTATGATCCTTAAATTATCAAAGGTTGGCATTGCATAACATTTTAAAATTGAAAAGAATTTTAGAGAGCATCTCATTAAATTCCTTTTGTTTTAGACATAAGAATATAGTGGGAGAGACAGGATTAGAAAAGAGGTATCCTAAATTGTGGTCACGTCCATTTCAGCCACAGTACATTGTCCAAACTTTTTAGCCAGAAGTTCAAGGAATTGAACAACTAACTTCCAATTCAAATTATTTTCCATTATTAACTTGTAAAAGACCTTCCATCCCAATCACACTAGTCTACTCTTCATCTTCCATCTTCATTACTTTTGCAGATTCCTGAGACTTTACACACTTTTCACCCCCCCAAGCCCATGGTCTACTCACTCATGTCCACTTAGCCAGTTCTACCAAGTGTAAAACAAAAATCTCATTTCTTCCCCTTATTATTTTAGTTCCTAACCTGACAAGAGAATTTTGAAAGATTGCAGTGTCTTTCCACCATATCCCAGTCAAATCCTGCTATGTCATTTTCCCAAATAAGGATACTTACAATTTCTTCTCTAAGTTTATGTATTTCTATTTAATTGTCAAATGAGGGTGTTATACCAACTGATAAAGAGCCTAATTATCAGTCACCATCCTACTACCTACCATGCAACTTTTCCCCCAAGAGAACACAACTTAAAAATCACACACACGCACACACACACACACACACACACACACACACAAACACACACACCCTACAATCTATTTTTTAAACAGAAAATTATTTTTCCCTAAAAAATAAACTTTGTTTTCACAAACTCGATTCTTTCTTATCTCATTTATCTCTGAATATTCAGTGTCAGGAGGATATGAAGAAAATCTCATCTTTGTATGCCACTCATATAGGTCTAACTGATAGGTCTAACAGATCTTTTTAAATATATCAATATGATATAATGTCCAAACTACTTAGCCTGGGGTCCAAGGCAGCACTACAATCAGGTTCCACTTCAAGTTAATTTTCATTATTTTCTCATATAAATCTTCCATCCCTATCACACTGGTCTACTCTTTATCTTCCATTTTCATTACTTTTGCCTTATCCCTGGGATTTATTTACACCCTTTTCATTCCCTCATCCCCATGCTCTATTCGGTCATTTCCACTTAGCCAATATTACTAAGTGTCGTAAAATGAAACTCATTTCTTCCCCATTATTGATAGAATGATATAATGATATGCTGGCTCTGTAGCCAGAAAGCTTCAGGTCAAGTCCTATCTCTGACTGTTATTAGATGCATGATTATGGATAATCAGTCAGTCCACAAGTCTTGTATATCTACTATGTCAAATTCTATGCAGATTCAAAGAAATACAAAGGTCCTTCTCTCAAGGAACTCACAGTCTACTAGGAGAGGAAAATATGCAAACAGCTATATACAAACAAAATCTATACAATGTAAGCTGAAGGTAATAAACAGAAGGAAGTCACTAGTACTAAGGGGAATCAGAAAAAACTTTATCCATTCCAGACAATGGGATTTTAGCTACGACTTGAAGGAAGCCAAGATAGGATATTTAACTTTTTTTTGCTGTATGGAAAACAGTGTTATTTGTAAGTTATCATCACCCACAAACATGCAGGCCCTTGCCCCAAAGAGCAACACAAAGATTCTCTATACTTGTAAATAGGTGGTATGCCTGTGAAACCTGGATAATCTACCAGCACCATGTCAGGAAACTGAATTGTTTCCATTTAAATGTCTTAGGATGATTCTGAAGCTCACCTGGTATGAGAAAATACCAGACACTGAGGTCCTTATTCAAGTTAAACTGCCAAGTAAACCAACATTATCACAGAAAGCACCCACTATGAGAAGGTGGTCACATTGTTCAAATGTCAGGCATATGCAGGGCAAGGGTCCATAAGGGGTTCAGAAGAAGCAATATCAGGACATTCTGATGGTCTCTCTTAAGAATTTTGGAATTGATTATGCAACATGGAGACACTAGCACAGGACCTCCCAAGTGCTCTCATCAGAGAAGATTCTGTGCTCCATGAGCAGGAAGAATTGGAACAGTTCAAAGAAAACATGACACCTAAGTTTAGCATAAGCACCTCAGGTGATCACATGGACTATTTATGCTAAACCTGTAGTAGAACATTTCCATCTCATATTATCTGATCAATCACAGTCAGCCAAACTGTAATTTGCTTCTAACATAGTGGTGTAATTCTGGTCTTCTTCAATAACAAAGAACAAGAACCAACCAACCAACCAACAGCTACACTTCCCCTGGCTGTCTGTCATGCTTGTAATGCTTCATCTCTGCTTCCTGGTTTTCTTCAAATTCCAGGTAAAATCTTACCTTCTCACTTTTAGTTCTAATCTCTTCAGTTGATTATTTCCAATTTATCACTTACGTAGCTTATCTGTACATAGTTGTTTGAATGGGTTCTGAGTTCACCAAGGGCAAGGACTGTCTTTTGGACCTTTCTTTGCATCCCAATTGATTAACACAGTGACTGGCATAGAGTAGACACTTAATAAATGCTTATTGAGTGACTAAATGTTTGGCCTACATGCAAGAAATAATGAAAAAAGCAGAAACAAGTATTTATAAGTAGAAAAAGAGAAGGGTTAATCATAACACATAAGCAAAAGATAACCCACCAAAGTGCTAATAGTTTTGGGGGGGTTTCCTTAACCAAAGTTTCAGGAGAGTGGTAGGTCTTCTGGGAAGAATTTATGGAAAGATATGAATAAGTTTCGATGGATATTAGTGCCAATAAAAGTAACACCTGAATTGGCCAAATTATGTGCCATATACATAATTAGCCCTTGGTAGTTCACCATATAGAACTGAATCACAACATATCAAAGTACGAAAGAAATTAATTTCAATTGACTCCCTCAATCCCCATTAAATTTCATAAATTCTTTGAAGATCAGTCCCACTATTTCTAACTTACTACCTCAAGGAATATCTTCCTTTATTGAAGAAACATTTATTCAGTTACTACAGCACAGAAAATACTAAGTTTGCACTCTGGCATGGGGTTAAAAAAGAAACAAAGGTAACAATAATCTGCAGAATTACCTAAGTGATCAAATGTATAAAGCAAAGAAAGTGTTTTGTGAGTTCTGTGGAGGAGGGTTGTTGCTGACAACTAAGAAAGAAGGAAAAGAATTCCATTTCTCTACCATTCATTAGATACACAATCATTAACATTGTGAGCTCCTTGAGGAAATGGATTGTTTCTACCTTTCTTTTACTTTCTGTTACCTCATGTGATGCCTGGGATAATGGTCTGTGTTTAATAAACATTTGTAGGCTTGATCTATACAATATATGAATTACATCGATTCTGTGATAGATAACTTGGCTTCCTAATATTTTCAAATTAATTATTTCTCTCATTTTCCACTAACTGGGATTTCACTGATTTTGGATTTCATCATGCCCCGAGAACCTCATCATTTCATTGTCAAATGTCGTCATCTCACAAGATCAACCTAAGAACTCACATCTTAATTGGCCTCTGATTTAAGTGTGGACACAAGAACTCCAAAATCTTCATTTAAGAAGAGGGTCAAGGAATTATCAATCCTTCATTTCCAACCATCTGGAATATTTTTAGACTTCTTTGGACTTCTCCATCAAGTCCCCACACTGGATACCTTCTTTCCCTAAGTTTCCACCCAAAATTTTTCACCTTCCTTTTGTGTATTGTCTTGATCCATTATATTGTAAGCTCCTTGAGCTCAGGAACAGTTTTTTCTTTTTCTTTTGGATTTATAATTCCATTATAGTAGTAGTAGTAGTAACATAATACATACTTATTTACTGACTTATGGAGTCACTGACTCCAAACAGGAGCAAAGAAAATAATCCAGTCACAGTAATTATGAAGTTCTTACTATCTTTGAACTAACAAATGATGGCACTTTGGGAAGTAAGGATGCACTTAGAAAAGGAAGGCCCATATTGATTTCATCATAAATGACAGGGATGAATGGAGTTTGTCTCATTAAGGACATTTAAATTCCTTCTTGTACATCAGTTTCTTGTTCAATCTTCCATGCTTTAAGTACCTTGCATAACCAAGCAGTTAAAAAGTATTAAATACTTATTATGTGGAATGTACTAAGGATACAAATAGATCGAATGAAACACTCCTCTCTATTTACAAGATTACTCATTTGACACATTCTTCTAGTGGACAAAAGAAAATAAAGGGTTAGTGACTTTTCTCAATAGCCAGGCTGCTGGAACTTCAGGACTCATCTGTACCTCTGGACAATTATAGCTCTATTCAGAGATGAAGGGTGGAATAGGCTTGGAACTCATACCTAGGAATTAGTAATAAGCAAATAAAAAATAATACTGAAGCCTAAATTCTCATAAATAATAAACTGATCAAGCATTCATGAAATTTTCTTTTCATAGTAAAATGTGGTATATTAGCCATGCTCTCTTGCTTACTGGAAATTTGGAATTAGTTATCAACAAATGTTTGTTAAATAGATTAATAAATAGCTGTATAAATTGTGCTATATCTATTTAGGAGATTAAATTGTGTGAAAAAGAAAATACTAGGGAATAGTTATAAGAAAAATAGGAGGGATTTCATTTTTTTTATTTCTAGCACAGAACCTGAAAATTAGAAGGTGCATGATAAATGCTTGTTCCAGCTCTTTTTGTGATGTCTAAGAACTGAAAATTGAGAGGATGCCCATCCAATTGAAAAATGAAAAGAAGTTGAGGTATGTGATTGCAATTGAATATTATTATGCTGGAAGAAATGACAAGCAGGATAATTTCAGAAAAACCTGGAAAGACTTAGATGAACTGATACAAAGGGAAATGAGAAGAACCAGGAGACCATTATACAAAGTAACAGCAATGCTGTATGATGAAGTGTGATTCTCAGAAAAACAATGATATAAGAAAATTCCAAAGTATTCTTATAAAGAAAAATGCTGTTTGCCTCCAGAGAAAGATACAATGTTGTCTGGCTACAGATGGAGCTAAGCACTAGAAATACAAAAAGAAGTAAAAAAGTCTCTGCTCTCAAGAAGCTTACTCTTCTAATAAGGTAAGAAAACATACAAGAGGAAACTGAAAGGGGGAAGGAAAGAAAGTACCCACAGGGGATCATGGTGGAGAAATAAGTCCAGAAAATCAAGACTTCAGTTTCATTGCTCTAGTTACTAAGCCATATATATGTGAACAAATACATACATACATTGTATACATATATATGTGTGTGTGTGTGTATATCTATATATACACACACATAAATATCTTCTTGCTACTGTGACTCTTCTGTCTGGAGGGCAGATAGGGGATGTCCGTGCAAAATGTCTATTTAACAGGCCTAGGCCAAGTAGATTGTGGCATTTTAAAATTTGCAACCATGTATCACTATAGGAGAATACCATGAAAACTCAAAGTAAATATCTATGTAAACAAAGTTGATAGTGTGTAAAGTAATCTCTGTTTTATGATATTTGCAAAAGAGACTTTGAATAAAGTAAAGATGACTTTTCAAATATTCAAACACACATCACTTTTTGGAACCATAAAAGAAAAAATTGATATGGTCCTGACTCTATGATTAGCTTCAATGTCTGTTAACACTGCTCACTTGGCAAGTCTTCTCCAAAGAATGTATTGAAATAAGAAGAAACACCACAAATCATATGACTTTTTATGGCAGGGCACTCATGCAATAATGAATTAATTTGGTCTTGAGAAAGATTATATGAACAGTTATTTTGTCTGTGTGGTTCATTTTACAAAACAAAACTCAGATGAAAGAGATTGTAATTCTGATAGGCAAAGCTGTCCTTGAAGAAGGCAGAGTATTTTGTGTGTGCTTTCAGATTCTGACCAAAACCACCAAGTATATCCTATATGATTGCAGAGCACATTTATAGGTATGAAGATGGTAGTAACCATGGCTATAAATGAACAGTTATAACTAGGGGAAGAATTTCCTTTGCTTTAAACATCAAAGATCACCAGACTTATTATAGCATCAAATAAGGATGAGCAAATGTGTTTGTATAAAATTGGAGACCACCAGAACTCACTTGGAGATGGGGGATGGGTAAGAGAAAACAAATTTCCCTGAAGAAAGAGTAAATTACCTTGAAGATTTACAGGAATGTTTAATTACAATCAAGTTGGGAGTATGTTGTCGTTTCTGTAGTTTTAGTAATGGTGATAGCTGCGATAGCAATAGTAAAAGTGGTAGTAATAACAATAGTTGTGATAGTAGTACTGGTAATAGTATTGAGTGATAATAGTAATAGTAGTACTGAGTGATAATACTAATATTAATAATACTCAGTAATAGTAACCATAACAATAATAGTAGTATTAGTACAAGTAATAGTTATAGTTCTAATAGTGTAGTTGTATTAATAGTAGTAGGAGCAAGAGTAATAATAATAGTTGTAGTAGCAATAGTAATAGTAGCAGCTGAAACAGAAGCAATAGTGGTAGTAGCAATAGTAGTAATAAAAGCATGTTGTTACAGTAGCAATAAAGTACAGCAGGAGTACTAGTAGTAGTAGTAGTAGTAGTAGTAGTTGTAAGAGTGTAATAATAGTAATAGTTGATTTTTATCCTTCCTCATTGAAGAAGACCACAGCATCAAGGAAGTGATGTCATGAAAAGCCCATGCAGTAGATTTGAATGAGGGGGCCTATGCTAAGTCACTACCTTCACTTTCTCCTCCAGAGTCATTTGGGTCTGGTATCCAGATATGAATCAGGATGACTGTAGATGGCTTGGAATGAGAGGCAATCAGGGTTAAGTGACTTGCCCAAGGTCACACAACTAATAAGTATGAGTGGCCGGATTTGAACTCGCGTCTTCCTGAGTTTAGTTTTATTGCTCTAGTCATTGACTCATATGTATGTGTACAAGTATAAATATATATCTTGAATACACACATATATATGTTATTTCACATATGTATTACACATATATGTATAACACACATAAATATCTTCTTGCTATTGTGACTCTTCTGTCTGGAGGACAGACTGGGGAGATCATTCCAAAATCTCCATTTAATAGGTCTAGGCCAACTAGTTCTTCAATCCTGCCCCCACCATCCCACCCCACAATGCACTCCCTTGGATTTCTCCATCATGCCCACATCTTTCCTTTCCTTCCTTGCTCTTTACTTTTTGGCTTCCTTTTATGTGTCATATTCCTCTTGTTAGATTATAAACTGCTGAGTGTAGGGCCTATCTTTATTTCTTACATTTGAATTTCCAGGCCTTAGAACAGTGTCTGGCACATTTGTCCATATTCAACTATTCGTGACCATTTTAGGGCTTTTCTTGGCAAAGAATGGTTTGCCATTTTCTTCTCCAGTTCATTTTACAGATGAGAAAACTAAGTCAAACTAATTTAAGGGACTTGCTGAGGCTTACACAAACTAATAAATGTCTGAAGGACTGATACAAAGTAGGCATCTAATAAATGTTTATCAACTATTATTTACTGAAATATATATTTTAATGTGTGTATATTTATTTCATCATTACTATATTCATTTAGTGATTCAATATTATTTCCAGATACAATTTTACAAAGAAAGATTTTTAGAAATTAATGATGAATTCCCAACTGAAGACTGATGTAGCCTAATGCCTAACCCTGGTCTCCATTTATACCTCTTTATTTTATGAAATAACCCAATGTTATCTGGTAATAGGAAAGAATATTTGAAGATAGTTGAAGAACCATCTTCTATGTCAACTTTAGCTAGATTGGTTGGTTGGTTCTTATTGTCCATTATTGAAGAAGACCAAAATGACATCACTACGTTTGAGACAAATTACAGTGTGTCTGACTGTCTGATCAGAGCTCTATGTGTGAGCTTGGAATGCTCTACTACAGATTGGACACAAATCGTCCATGTGAACACCTGGGGGTGGGTTCTCTAAACTCACATTTCCTTTGAGCTGCTTGAATTCTACCTTCCTCATAGAGTGTAACATCCTCACTGATGAGGGCACACTATGCCAGGAAGTCATGTGCCACTGTCTCCCATGCTGTACAATCAATTCTAAAGTTCTTCAATAAGACCTTCAGAGTGTCTAAGATCTCATCTGACCCCATTGTGAGCACTTGCCCTGTGTGAGTTCTCTATAAAATAGTTTTCTTGGCAAGCTTATGTCTGGCATTCTAAAAATATGTCCAGTCCTTTGTAGTTGCACTTTCTATAGTAATGTTGGAATACTAGGCAGTTTGGTTCGAGAAAGGACTTCAGCATCAGGTATCTTCTTCTGCCAGGTGATTTTCAAAATCTTCCTAAGACAGTTTAAATGGAAGCAATTCAGTTTCTTGGCATGGCGCTGGTAGACTGTTTAGGTTTCACAGAAATATAGCAATGAGGTCAGCACAACAGCTCTGTAGATCTTCAGTTTGGTAGTCAGTCTAAAACCTCTTCTCTCCCACACTTTCTTTCAGAACCCCCAAAATACTGAGCTAGCTCTGGTGATGTGTATGCTAGCCTCACTAGAAAGCACACTGCCAAAGTAAGTCAACTTGTCCACAGCACTCTAAAGTTTTCCATTTGCTGTAATTGATGGTACTACATATAGAGACTATCTTACTGACTGATGAAGCCCCTATATTTTCTTGTTATTAATTGTTAGACCAAAATGAGCACAAGCAGAAGAGAACTGATTCATACTTTGCTACATCTCAGCTTCAGAGGCTGCATTGAGTGCACAATCATCTGCAAATAGAAGATCACGCACCAACACTCCTTCCACTTTGGTCATGGTACGTAGACTTTTCAAGTTGAAGAATTTGCCATCAGTGTGGTATCCATGGCTATCTTCAGTGAAGGCATTTGATATTATGACTGAAAACATCATGCTAAAAAGCATGGGATCAAGGACACATTCTTGTTTCACTCCATTGGTAATCAGAAAATCTTGAAAGCATCATCCACTATCCAGAACCTGGGTAATCAAGGCATCATGAAATTGATGTACAATACTGATGACCTTCACTGGGCAACCAAATATTGAAATAATTTTCCAAAAACCCTCATGACTGAAAGTATAAAAGCTATGTGATGCAGTGGATAGAGCGCCAACCCTGAAGTCAGGGGGGACTTGAGTTCAAATTCTGCTTCAGACACTTGACACTTGGGCAAGTCACTTAACCCTGATTGTCTCACATCCAGGACCATCTCCAGCTGTCCGATTCATGTCTTTTCCCTCCCTGCTCTTGACTTTTTAGCTTCCTTTTGTATATTGTTTTCTTCTTGTCAGATTATAAACTCCTGAGGATAGGAACTGCCTTTCTTTCTTATATTTGTATTCCCAGGCCTTATGACTTAGTACAGCATCACCTCACTCACATCCAATTCACTTGCATGTCATGGCATCACATTCCTAAATGATCTTCTTTCAGAATGAAGGACAAATATTGCACATACATACATATACATATGCAAATTTGCTATTTTTAACAACACTGATATAAACATCATTCAATCACCAAGTACTTATTAAATACCAATCATATGCCTGGCACTATGTTTGGTGCTGAGTTATTAAATACAAAAACTTAAACATTTTCTGCTCTCAAAAAGCTTACAGTCTATACATATAGAACACATACTAATCAGTGTTTCTCAGATACTTTAACAAATCAATAACATCATCATTGTAAGTATTTCCTCAAATGGGGGGACCTCATTTTGAGTGATTCTTTGTTACATCTTTTCCAAAAATCTTCTATGAGTTTGATAGATTTCTTGTTAGAGGAAAGACTTTAAGATAGTGGTTTCTTCCATCTAATTAAAGTTTTTTGTTTAATCCTCAGCAAACAATGAGCATAATGGGACCTTGGGTTCTATAGGTCCTTTCCCCAATTCTGTTATGGCTAAAAATGTAGCTTACTATAGAATTAAACAATACAAAATCTACTCAATGAATATAGAGTTAATTCTCACAGATTTCATATATAAATTCATTAGTTATTATTTTCACAGTTGCCATTTTTTATAACAGTAAAGTTTGTGATTTTTCTAAGTATTCATTATCCTTTCTTCCAGAAACCTGACATGTTCTATCCCTCAATGCCTTCAAAACTATATCTTTCACAGCATGAACTTCCCATCTATATACTTGGCCTAAGTCAGCTATTTTTCCAATTTCCCCTTATGTGACAGAGTTTAGGTATGATGATTCCACTGCTATTATTTGAGAAATAGTCTTACTTTCTTATTCTCTTTATTTCTCTTTAGGGTAGGAGGATAAAATGATATAATTCAAAAAAATTATTTTGAAAACCATAAAATATTGGTATTATTGTAAGATATTTTAAAGGAATTTTGGGTATTGAACAAATACACAAAAGCTCTTCTTGAAAACGGGTACTATAAATGTGAGATCCTTGTCTAATGACAAGTGAGTAAACATACTAGAGGAACTGATTGGTATCAATCTTGACCTTTTTTGCTATAAATGAAAACAGAAGACGGAGAAAGTTGAAACTAAGTGAGTGGCTGGCTCACAGGTCTTCCTTGGAGAAGCAAAAAAGGACTTGGCAGAGTGGTTTTTATCATGTGTCCAAAGGCAACAAGAAACATCATTTTATGGAACATATGGTCATCTTGTATTGCAGAGCCCATGAAACGTATTTGTAACAAGACCACCATGAAGATGTTGATTGCTTATATGCCAACAGCTATTGCACAGGATGGGGAGGTGGAAGAAATCTAAGAAAAATTCAAGAAGTCTTTCCAAACAAAATCAACATATATTTTAATATTTGTTGACTTGACTGCAAAATGAGGCAGCTAAGTTAAGCAGTGGATAGAGTACTAGACCCAAAATATGGGAAGAACTGAATTTGAATCCTGCCTTACTAGCTATGGTATCTAGGTAAGTCATTTTTCTGTCTGCCTCAGTTTCCTCATCTGTTAAAATGAGGATAGTAATGACACCTACCTCACAAGGTCATCATAAGGATCAAATGATGCAACATGTGTATAGTGTTTCCCAAACTTAAAGGGTTAAATAAATGCTAATGACCATTGTAATTAACAGAAATAGTAGTAAATAGGGTAACAAAAAGATTAACATAAATACACACATACACATATTTGCCAGAAAAGCAAATCTTTCTGAAAGATAGACAGACAGACAAAGATATCTATAAAATGAGCTGGAGATGAAAATAACAAACCACTCCAGTATTTTTTGTCAAGAGAATCCCAAATAAGATCACAAAGAGACTTAAAAATTTAATGAACCACAACAGCCACAAAGTTCAAAGGAGTGAAACTCAAATAGATATGGGGAATTACTAAATTATACATAAGGATTCCTTTAGGATGTATATTGACTTAAAAGACAATGCATTCATATTATCTAATGTGATTTTGGTTAAATATTTCCCATTTACATTTTTTTAGATTTTTTTCAAGGCAATGGGGTTAAGTGGCTTGCCCAAGGCCACATGACTAGGTAATTATTAAGTGTCTGAGGTTGGATTTGAACCCAGGTACTCCTGACTCCAAGGCTGGTGCTCTATTCACTGCACCACCTAGCCACCCCTCCCATTTACATTTTAATCTGATTCTAGGCACCCAGGAGTCTCATGGGTATAATTAGTCCACTACTTTCATGTCTGATACCTACAGTGGAGTGATCTTGAAGTCATGAAGTCATGGGTTCAGATTCAGGGGCTGCATGATTCTCATAAGTCACTGAAATCCTCAGTACCCCAGTCAACTACCTAATACTGTAAGTTGCTACCTAAGTGTCTTTGTGCATTAGTTGAGAGGATTTAGTTATATGGAGGTGCCTCTATATGAAATCAGAGGTCTTGTCCAGGAAAATAAAATGTATAAAGCAAATATTTTTAAAGTAAGAATGGGCTTATGGTCAGCATATAGGTCATAATTGTTATCCTGGGGTTGACAGATAGATTTGTGTATTTGAATAAGGGGAAAACATCTTTATTTCATAACTGATTTCCTTTGTAATGTTGTGTTTTCTTTATTGCATTCAAAAACAGAAGAGTTTATAGACTTCTTCAGACTTTCAAAGGGACCCATGACAGAAAAATGGTCAAGAACTGTTATTTCAAGAATCTCATTTCTGTAGAAATATAAATATTAGATTTTATTTGAAAAAATAATTCTAATTAAATTTTGTAAAGGAAAAAGAAGGAAAGAAGGAGAAAAGGAAGGAAGGAATGAGGAACAAAGAAGTGAAGAAATGAAGACAAAGGAATGAGGGGAAAGGAGGAAGGAAGAAAAAAGAAGGAATGAAAAGAAAAGGGAAGGAACAAAGGAAGGAAGGAAGAAAAAGAAGAAAAAATGAAGAATATAGAGGGATGAAAGAAGGAAAAAAGGAAGGAAGGGAGAAGAAGGAAAGAAGGGAAAAGGGAGGAAGGAAGGAAGGAAGGAAGGAAGGAAGGAAGGAAGGAAGGAAGGAAGGAAGGAAGGAAAGAAAGAAGGAAGGAAGGAAGGAAGGAAGGAAGGAAGGAAGGAAGGAAGGAAGGAAGGAAGGAAGGAAGGAAGGAAGGAAGGAAGGAAATGGAAGAAGGAAGGGAGTTAAGCACTTTCTATGTGATAACATAATGTGCTAAGTGCTTACAAGTCTTTGGTCTCAGACAGACCCTATGCTGTTACACCCCTTTCAGAAACAATGATGCAACTCTGTCCTTTGAAGAGACAAACAAAAACAAGGCTATTCAACAGAAGTAACTTGAACATGACTGATAACTTATGGAATAGAAGTATATAAACCTCAAGGCCAAAAATGCCAGATAATTTAATAACCATCTACTCACAAGGACAAATACAATGAAAGGTAAGTCATTCTTCCTTTAAACTCAACTAGTACGAATGTTGTGGTTACTAATAGACAGTCTCTAACACTGCTTTCAGTTTTAGCATTCTATGACTCTCTTAGTGTTCAAATCCCCTGCCTTAAATATGGTGTAGTTCTCATATTGTTAAAATCAGTTCGAATACTGAGTTCAACATGTACCCCTGATGGGCAATGCAATTCTAGATATCTATTACTCAATAAGGTAACTGGAGTCTTAGGATCATAAATTTAAAGCTGATGGGAACCTCAAAAGTCATCTAGTCTAATTCTCTCATTAAGATGAAAAAAATTGAAACTTAAGGAAGGGAAATGATTGCATCCCAATTCTTTTTAATACCAAAATAACTCAGAAAAGAGAAGTATAAAATTATACTATATTATAAATTTATTATTATATAATCATAGTTATATAACAGTTAATTATGTAACTATTATTTATCCAATTTAATCCCTCCTTTAAACTAGCCTAAAAAAGGAATAAAAAGATCATGTGATGTTATGTAGAGAATGCCTATTTCATCATATTCCTCAGCATATCTTAGTTATACAAGTAAATTTACATAGTTATACTATATTTAGTCTATGACTTGTCTCAAAGGAGCCTCTTCCCCCCTCCCCAATTTCTTCCTCTTATTTTCTGACACCATTACAAAAACTGCTTGCATTAGCAACAAATAAAGGGATGTTTACATCAGGTTAGTGATCAGTTGCTATTCTACTAAATGTTAAGCAAAATTACATCCAAAAAATCCTAGTATACTAAAATGTTTTATAGATATAGATATATATACACATTTTTGTTGCCATTTGTCATCTTCTGAACAGATTTTACTGAGCAAAATGAAATAAAAGATTGCATGCTTACTGTATCTTGCAGAATATAAAAGTCTAATTATGCAAACTGTGTTTGTTATCAAATTAAATTCTGAGATTATGAACTTGTATGAGTAGTTTTTATTTCTCTCTTTGAATCAGTAGTCTACTAAGGTTTAGCAAACATATTTTGGGGGGTGTTTCTGACAAAGTAGGACAAATGAAAATATAAATAAATTATCAGTTTGGTAAAATATGTCTTCCTCCCCCAAATGACTACCTCCCCCCATAACTCTATGGGGATAGTCACTGACAAAGCCTTTGGAATCATGACTCTCCTATTCCAAAGGGAAACTGTGCTTCTCTGTTCAATATCAGCAACCACCAGTTTTCAGGGAGATCTTTTCTTTATGCATGTATCATTAGTACCAGATATGTCTTTAGAGCAACTCATGATAAAAATAGCTCACAAAGGGATTTAAATACTTTAGTTTCATTTGATCCTCATATGATTCAATAGAAGTCTTAAGCTCTTGGTTCCTCCCAGCAAGTCTCTAAGACTTTTGGTTTAAGAAAAGGTATGAAAATGCACTAGTGAAAGAACTTCTTCCCCAGAAGTTCCCTAGAACAACAAAATCACATCAAAAACCAAAATCAAATTATAAATGAAGAGACTGAGGGTCTGAGTGGTTAAATGATTTGGCTGTTCATAATGTTTATAAAGTGACTTAATATGCCATTGAATTTACATCTACAGAAACCCAATGTCTTTTTCCCAACAACATGTTATCTCCAAGAGGTTAATTTTTTTTTGATATTCTTTTTTAGTGTTTCATTTTCAAATTTGTTAGAACATTTAAATTCATTCTATCCCAAAAAAAAGAATTGTCATCTCTAATACAATTCATTCTAAATTCAAAAAACTTTGTCAAAAGATAGTCATTGCTCATTAGAAAAATCATCCAGGGCATATATGGTGAGAAAAGAAAGTAGAGTCATGCCAGAGGGCTGCGCTCAGCTCCAGTATTGAATGAACCAAGGGAGGCATGTCTACAAGGTAAAAGGCAGCTTCTCCAAAAAGAGGCTTCATAGAAAGACATGAGCCTCATTCACATTATATGAAATTTCATGAAAGCAATAAAAGGGAGCGAAAGAATAAATCCAAGTATTTTGTTCTTGTTCAGTCATTTCAGTCATGTTCAATTTTTTGTGATCCCATTTGAAGTTTTCTTGGCAGGTTACTGGAGTTTGCCATTTCCTTCTTCATCTCATTTTATAGATGAAGGACCTGAGGCAAACAGAGCTAATTTTCTTACCCAGGGTCACACACAGACCAGTCTGAAACAGGAAGAGTCCTAATTGATCCTATCATTAGATCCTCTCTGACACCTAGAAACAAAATATGATGATACCTTGTCTTGTCCTTCCTTCTTGAAGAAAACATAACACCAGGGAGGTGTTACCTTGACATTCCTGTGAATTGAATTTGAATGAGGGAGTGCTATGCTAAGTTACCAGTCTCATATTTTCTCTGGAGTCATCTAGGTTCAGTGTCTACATAAGGATCAAGATGACTGGAGATGGCCTTGGATATGAGGCAATCAGGGCTACATGACTTATCCAAGGTCACACAGTCAAGTTTCTGAGAGCAAAGTTGAACTCATGTCCTCCAGAATACAGAACTAATGTTCCACCCATTACACTACCTAGCTACCCAGAGGTAGAGTATGAGTTATTAGACAACTTTGTATCTTCATAAAGATGACTATGAAACATATTTTAAAGATTTTTGCTAATCTTTAAATCAACCAAGCAATAAGTATTTATTATGTACCTATTATATGCCAGATGCTAGAGCTCCAAATAAATATTTTCAAGATTCTTAGATTCTAGAAGGGGATATAACACATCTAATGGCCATGGAAGAAAACTTCAGTCTATGCAGTCACAGGGATTGTGACCAGTTTGGTAGGGCAATATTTTATAACATCTCTTCTCATATTTATTTCATTATTGTTACAAGAACATGATATATAAAGGGGAAAGAATATAAATTCAGCATAAGATGGAGGGAAGATGATAAGATACTCATACTTGCTAACCTGGTGAATAACTTAATGGAATGGAGCATAGCCTGAGACCTGCAAGGAGTAAAGACCTTAACTCTCAACCCCAGGCATCCCTGGCCCAGGATTAGTTGTAAAATTGACGACATTTAGAGGAAATGGGTTAGGAGGGGGCAGAGGAAGTGTCTCTAAAGGTCAAGGTTTATAGGATTACTAATTTCCTACATTTTATGCAACATGATTAGAATGCAAATTTTTTTCTTCCCAATATCCCTGGCAAGCAATAGTTCTTCTATTTCATATCATTCCATATAAGGTGAATTTTAATTCCCTCCTTAAGTTTGCTCACAAACCTAGAGATCTTAATTCTTTTTCCATTGGAGTACCTTAGATCCATCTGACCAAATGTCCTCTTTTAAGAAGAGGTCTGGGCCAAGTCCCAATGAAACAAACTTTGAACAAGCAGAGAAAGTAGGAAGGGAAGGGAAAAGTGTCAATTTTAGTTTTTGCAAAATCCTATAAGGCACATTTAAAAAAAATAAACCAGGAAGAAAATGATTCTCTAGGCCATCATTTATGATGCCTGGCCAGCAGCAACTGGTAAAAGATTATTGGATACCCAAACTGAAAAAGATAGATAACTTTCATATATCTGAAGGCAAAAAGGTATGAAGGAGACTGCCTTTCAAGCTAGTTCATGAAAGCACTCTCATAGGAAAAAAAGGAGGTTGATTCTGGTTATAATATGAAAACTCAAGTTAAAAGGAAATCTGCCTGTTGGAATCCTTAGCTCAAATCAAAGTACAGCCCAAGTACCAGCTTTTGTCCCCTAGCTTTATAGGTTTTTAGATGATCATCAACAATTTCTTGGTTATTTTGTGCCAATGTGTCTTTGAGTAAGTCATCTTACTTCTCTTGGTATGCTGACTTTCTTCCTCTGCAAAATAAGGAGTGCTGAACTACAAAATCTCAAAAGGTCTCTTCCAATTCTAATTCTTCTATGGTCCCACAATTTTTTGTTTAAATTTATCACAAAATAGTTGACTGAGTAAAAAGCATGCAGACATTGTGTTTAATTCCTGAAAATGTCACTTTTTGTGTTTGATTCAAATCTGAAAAACTTCATAGGATTTGGATGCTGTCGAGGTGCTACCACTCCCAATGCAGGGTCCCTGGATCTGCCTTTTGGACAAGGAAATAACTCAAAGAGACTGTTATTCAGGAATATGGGTCCACAACAAAATCTCGATAATTACCTTACACCTCTCAACCAGTAGTGTTGAAAAACTTCTAGTTGAAAGTCTGTTGACATGAACTATAGAGTCGTATACAACCTAAAGACTTCATGCAATCTGCAACATTGCAAGAATTACATTGAGGCCTTCAGTGCAAAGGAAAGTTTCTCCATAGAAGATGCATGGCAAGATGAACTGATTCACATTAAACAAGATATCACAAAGGCTATAAAAATCAGAGAGGAAGGGAATACATGAAAAACTCTTGAAGGGAAAGAGATAATTGTAATTGCCTAGAAACACAGGAAAGAAAGATAGGAAAAGAAAATCATGAGTATGGGAAGAATGTGGAAGGGTAAATATAATCTACTGTTTACCGTAGAAAGAATCATTCAGTTATATAGGTGAATGAAAATATAATCACTCTCAACAAATGGACAACAGGGATAAAGATCCACAGGATGACACAAGAATGTGAACACAACTTACCTAATGACTATTCTTTGGGTGAGGGAAACCAAAAGAATACATGAGGTTACACAAGAGAATCATATGTGGGCCCCAATATTGAGTCTACCAGACCTTGTTCTTGCCTTCCTATTTTGTTTTTTATTCACAAGCTCTTGCAACATCAACTTTGTATGCCATTTTTGTTCTACTTGCTTTAAATACCCTGAAAGGAGAGGCTCCAGGAATCTGATATAATCAGCAAACTTTGCCTGGCAATATCACAGAATCTGAGATGGAATAACATCTAGCCTCACCTATAATTAAACATAAATCCTTTCTACAAATTACCAAACAAGAGTCCATCCAGCCTTTACTTGAAATCCTCAAGTGAGAAAAAAAATTCTCAATTCTCCCAGGTGGAATTCCCCTGAGGTGCCATAGATTTACATGAGATACTAGATGTCCTTTATCTGAACTCTTCAAAATCTACTCTCTCAAAATCTTTGCTACATGTCACACTATGCCCAGCTTTCCTCTCCTCTACCACACATTCTAAGTGGGAAGGGTCACTTTGCAACAAAGTTCCTATCATTGAAACCTTAATAACCAATAACATTCAGAAAATGTTTCCATATTAGTTCTTTCACATTTAGAAATTGTGACAGTATAGGGAGGTGGCAGAAGATACGATTTAAATCTCTAACTGCAACCTGCCTTCACAGTTTTATTAAATGGAGACTGAGGATCATTTGCATGTAGGTCCTAGTAACATAATGAGAGCTACCATTTCTTGTCCTACCTTTCTACCAGCACCAAACTGGTTTTAATTGTTGTTAAGTCTTTTCAGTTAGGTCTGACTCTTCATGATGTGGAGATTTCTTGGCAAATATCCTGGAATGGTTTGCCATTTTCTTCCTCAGTTCATTTTACAGATGAGGAAAATAAGATAATCAGAGTTAAGTGACTTTTCTGTCACACAGCTAGTCAATATCTGAAACTAAATTTGAATTCAGGTCTTCCTGATTCTAGGTCTGACATTCTATTTACTGTGCCACTAGTTAACCCCCAAATTATCTACCATATTATTTATTTACATTCATAATGATTAGTTGGAACATAATGGGTACTATCACCCCTATATGATTTTTGTATTGATTTTTTGACCAAAAAAATAGTATTGTTAAGGGTTTAAAAAGAATCTTTCATAAAATTGCCTATTTTGATAAGAAGATGCTGTATGTGATGCAAGAATAGGGGAATTCCACCAAACACTGTGGAAACTGGAGGAAGAAAAAGTGAGAAAGTAGAAAATGAAATGTGCCAGGAAAACAGTATAGAAAGCAAGTGGAAGAAAAGAGGAACAATTGTGCAGATTGCTTTGAATACAATGTAGGATCAATGTAACATGCAGAAGACATGCATGAGAGGAAACCAAAACAAGACTCTATAGTTCAGTGATATCTTATATAATCACAGCTCTCAAATGAGAATTTACACAAAGATTATTTCTTATTCCATTATTTTGTTCATCATTGTTATGTGTGATAAATATATATAATAAAATAACAAAATGTCAGAGATAGAAAGGATCTCAGAGGTCATCTAGTTCAAGAATACCTTCTAAAATACACTCACCCAGTATTCATTCAGTCTGTAGTTGAAATCTTAGTTCCTACATACCTATTTGAAGAAAATTCTGAAACATATTCCAAATCAAATAAGATCCAATAAATCCAATGAAAGACTACAACAAATTAATTTTGCCACCACAAACCTGCACAAAAAGTCATCCAGAAGCTTCTGAGCAATGGGAAAGAGGTAACAAGAAAAATTAGAAACAAGAAAAGCAATCAACTCAATGACCTCTCACATGAGTTAGAATTAATGGAAACTTCAAGGTTCTATACCTGGGAACAGTCTTAGGGTGAGCAGAAACCCACAATTTCTGAGGACCTTTGTACAAGGAGGAGCAACAACCAGTGTGACATGGAAACATTGAAATTAGTACTGTTCAGGTCATCAGGGACCTCCAAAACATGTGTTCTGAGATACTAGAGAAGATCTAGTGCTCTGAACTAAAATTATCTAGAGAGCAGGGAAGGAGGAAAGGTGGAAGGGAAGTGGAGGTGGAGTTGGAGGCAGAGGTGAATACAGGAATCCAGGTGACTTAGAATAAGATCAAGGCCAGCCAGCCCACTGAAAAGTAAAGTAAGGAGGATGAGCATGGCCCAGGCACAAAGCCCTATTTCAGTAACCAAGGCTGGAGAGAAGAGTAAGAAAACATTGACCACTGTAAATAATTATTGTAAATGCAATAAGATCCAAAAATTCAATCTTAAAAGGATTGTAATAACTCCATAACATCTACAGGCAGGGGAAAAAAACACCAGTTTTTCATGAATAACTAATATAAATGAAGCAAGAGATTACAAACTAAAATAAAAACTCTGGAGCAAAGAATTAGAAAGTGAATAACAGAAGAGAAAGTACTGAACCTTATTGGTCATTAATAAACTCCTTGAAAATTAGAATAGGACAAACAAGCCAATGCTGCCATAAGAGAGCGAAATTTATTAAAACAAAATCAAAAGATCAAAAAAATAAAATATAAAATATATGAAATCAAAAGGGTATTGAAGAAGACAAATTAGGAAAATGCACCTAGGTATAGTTTGATTCTGTTCTGAAAGTTCTACTAAGGAAAAGAAAAGACAAAAGGAATACAGGACTTTTAAGTATTTTGAATAAAATTATCAGAGTCAAGCTCCAATGTGAAAATATAAACAGGGGTCATGAGACCTAGAAATGTAAATTTATTTGAGCAATTGGAAAGGGTTATATAATGTTTCATCATCAAACAGGAGAAAAAGATATATCCCTTTAAATCTTCAAAGGATATTGAAGAAAATAAATTACAAAAAAATAAATTACAAAAGCAAGATATGGATTGATTTGTTCTGAAAGTTCTTTTAGGGGAAAGAGAAGAGAAGACAAAAGTAACATTCTAGGATAAAACCTATGAGGAAGCATTTTACAAATCTCTTGACATATATTTTTGGTTATGGCCACTGTATAGATTCATTTGGTTTTACTATTTTTTTAATGAGGCCAAAAACAAAAAGAGGACCATTAAAACTTCTTGTCAAGGATGGAAGAGAACAGGGGAAAGAGCAGTATGAAATATAGATTAGCATAACAGTTTTGAAAACAAAGTGTGAAATTATATATATATATATATATACATATATATATATATACACACATTTAAAGCAAGTGGTTTGAAATGGAGGTGTATGGTTTCATAATAATTATCATTTTAGTTTATTTATTAAATGTCTAAAAATGCTTACTTGACTGTTTAATTTCAGAATTATTCTTTTAAAGAATGAAAGATCTTTGCTGAGTACAGAGACTTTTTGCTTTTCCTCTAATGTTCAGCACAGAACAGTATGTGGCAAATAGAGTTAATATTGTTGACTGACTAATTTCTCTCCATTCTGTTGACTCTCTGCACTTTATCATGTCACAACAGCCTTCTCTCCCTGGAAGTTCATTTCAACCCTTGCCCTCCATCCTACTCCCTTCCTCTGATTGGTTGATCCTTGCCAAAGCTTCTATTTTAAGGAAAAGGCACAGACAAGTCATTTTTTTCATACTTCACTGTGCTTCACTATTGAGTCTAGATTTTCTCTGATCCTAAGTGAATAATTTCCCCACACTACTGATTTTCAGAATCCTTTTATGTGCAAGCATTCCTCATTAGAATGTAAGCTCCTTGAGGATAACAGTTGTCTTTCTTTCTACTTGCATTTGCAATCCAATGCCTGGCAACAGGTTTAATAAATTTTTCTTGACTTGACTTGATAATGTAGGAGATTACATAAAATGTTTAAGGGAAAAAAAGATTTGGAGGAAGAGTTACAAGTAATTCCATATCTAATCTCTTGTATGATAAAAAAAATTGAGAAATACCTGGTCCTTGGGAACACTAGCAAATTAGTAGTAGAACTAGAATTAATACTCTAAACACTGAATCATACATTCAGTAATATCCTATCCCAAAAATAACTAGGAAAAGAAAAGAATAGCATAAAAAAACAACAAATATAACTTCACAGAGACAAAAAACCCTTTAGGTATAATAGAAAATGATATGCTGATTTTAATTACCTTTTTATTTAATTAATAGAATATCATTAAATATCACTTCATCATTAGCTCAGTTTTTTGTGGGGTTTTTTCATTTTTTTTTTTATTTAAGGCAATGGGGTTAAGAGTGACTTGCCCAGGGTCACACAGCTAGGCAATTATTAAGTGTCTGAGGCTGGATTTGAACTTAGTCTTCCTAACTCCAGGGCTGGTGCTCTATCCACTGCACCACCTAGCTGCCCCCATTAGACCAATTTTAATAATATTTGTGGAAAAGAAGATTTGATGAATTTTATTTTTTCTTGACTGTCCTTAAATTTGCTGCTTATGTAGGCTAATGTTTTGCCAAAATCATTTGAAGACAAATAGAAACAAACTTTAAATTAAAAAAAAATCCTGTGAATGATGCCTTGATGGTCCTTGGATCAAACAAATCCAAACAGATAAGAGAAAGAATGACATGAATTTAGTAAGATTACAGGACAACTAAAGTCCAGTGCCATTTTTATATTTCATATTTAGTTTTTTCCGGCAATGATTTGCAACCTCTAAGAAGAAGGGCTCATGCCAGCAGCCCAGCTGCAGGATTAATGGAGCTTGAACAACTTCAAAAACCAAGGAACAAGTTCTCAGTCTGCCTTACAAAGTTTCCACTCTGCAGGCTGGGTAAACAGCGTGCTGTCTCTTTAACTGATTTTATTTTCTCCTCTTTTTTTTTTTAGTTTAAAGATTACATTTAATATCTATTTCCCAGCAGTGTACAAACTGACATCATCTACTCATAAAAGCGGAATGCTTTGCTTTTTTAAGCTTCAAGCTGAATAACAAATGGCCACAGATGACAGCAGAAAAGAATAACAGAATGGAATCAAAAGAAAATTCATTGTCAACAGAAACCCCCTGCTGAGGAATTTCAATTTCATATATCTAATTATCCCTGTCAGTTGGAAGAACTGACAAAAAGCATTCTTTGTTCTCTCTTTCTGCCTCCCGCATCTCACTCTCAATTAATTCCGGCATACAAATATGACTAATTGTCTTTGCAGTGCTCAAGAGCTCTGTATATAAATGTTCATGAACTGAAAATGATTTGGAGGGTATTCATGCATCGATTTATGATATTTGAACACAATAGACATGCATAATTCAGGTGACCATGTTAGCACCCTTGCAAGCCCTTATTACAGAGATTAGGCAGGATTCTCTTTTCACATCCCTTTTTCATATCTGCTTGGTGACAATAACTCACTTTGCACCTATTAAAAAAGGAAGCATTATATGTCTGCAGTGGCTCATTGAAATTACCATGAACAAGATTATCAGCATTTAAATAACATATGATGGGGGTGGGGGGAGCAGAAAAAAATATTAGGTACTTGGAAAAGCACAAAATCACTCACTTCATGAAGGTTAAAGTTTTTATGGGTGGTTTTCTCCTTTCTTGAATGATTTAAAAAACAATTTAAATAACTGACTTGCTGCAAAGCTTATATTAACAAATATACTTCAAATGCCTACTCAAATGCTTCTATCTTTATTTTAACTTTAAAAACTTCTCTTTGAGGTTAAGTCTAAATAAAATATACATGTGTTCAACACATAATAAAGTAAGAATTCGTAGAAGACAAAAGACATTTGTCACCCAAAAAAAATTTAACATCTGTTTTAAAAATTTACATTTTAGTAGTTCTCTAGAAAAACTGATTTTATGGAAGCTTAACTCAGAGTTACTCTTTTCAAACAAAACTTAACCTAAGTGCCTCAGAATTGATGCTAACATATATATATATATATATATATATATATATATTCATGAGAATACAGATGACTTTTATAAATCTATAAACAGACATGCTTAATTTTTGGTATATTTTTGCTAAAATACACTTTGCAAATATTTAATGATTAATATTGAATGACTACAAAAAAGGTGTGGAAGGGGGCACTTTGATCTTAACGGTGTTCTTTAAAGTATGAAGAATTAAAGTTATTCACTCACAAGCAGACATTTTTTGGAGTGTAATCATATTGTCAGGGTTACTGATATACTACCAATACAACATTCTAAAGGACTAGTTATAAATTACAAGAGAAGGTATTAAATAATGGAAAAAATATAGTTTTTAATCACTTTTAATAATTGTTTACTGGAGAATAAAAAACATATATCCTCTGATATTCATGGGTAAAGCAACAATTTCAGATGTGTGATTTTTCACTTTGGCAATATGTTATCACTTCTGATTACCTGTCAGAAATTGCTAAGTGGCCAACAAGCAGGGGACCTCACTGCTGACATTTTCTTCTTCTGTTCAAAATTAGGTTAAATAAAATCATGTCAAGCAGCACAAAATAACTCCTCCTATCTGTCCTCCTGCCACCTTCTGGAATGCTTATTTTGACTTTCTGCTCCTGCAAATTTCCTTTTGTTTATTTCCAAAGAGTTTGTTCACAAAAGGGCTAAAGCAATTAACTAGAGTACTGAATTTGGGGAGTGGGGGGGTGGGAAAGGTCAATATAAAGCAGTGGAGTGATTTAGGACACCTAGGGTTTATTCCAAGCTCTATTGTAGACTCTCTAAACTATATTATTGAAAGCCTATAAATTCCATACCTCTTGTGCCTCAATTATTCATATAAAGGATAGAAAATAGTATGAGACAGTGTTGCATAATGGCAACTGTAACAGCATTTGGAATCAGAAAAACTGAGGTCAAATCGCATCACTGCTACTTACCACATGCAACCTTGGGAAAGTCATTCAAACTCTAGTCTTAATCTCTTCCTCTGAATAGTGAACGATTGGGACTAGATAATCACTAAGGTCCCTTAATTCTCTATCCACTGATTCCAAGAGATTTCCAAGAATGTTCTGAATCATAAGAGACAAAGCACTGTCTTAATTACACCACTTGGTCCTGGAAGAAAAACTCCATGTGAAAAAAGAACAGTGCCACATGCACTACAGGGGTCTTAACATGTACTTACGAAAAGAAGGGATCTATTTTTTAGTAGTATTATGTCTAGAAGCTATACATTCTGTCTACAGGTATAAGGGTTTCTAAGTAAAGACTGATGCACATAAGCATATATCTTAAAATAAGACAGAAACCTTCTCCATCTTTCCATTACAGAAGGATGAATATGACAGCCAAATTACCAAGTCAATTAGTTTCTTTTAGAAAAATACCATAAATTCAAATATCTTAGGAAGTACCCTGTACTTTTGAGATATAAACTAAAAGAACAAAACAGATGAAACAATACACCAAATTAAAGCTCAATCAAGAGAAAAACAGATTTGTTTGTTCTTTAAAAAAAACATTTAAAGAGTCTCCAGAAAGGGTGATGAGTGAGGCAGTTTAGGAATGTTGTAAAAACATTGGATAGGAGTCTATAGACAGAAATACTTCCAGTATTTGTGTAACCCAAGTGAGTCATCTAATTTTTTCCTGAGATTCACTTTCTTCAACTGTAAAATGAAATGGCATAAATGATAGAATACTAGATCTGGAGTCAGGAAAACCTGAATTTGAATCGTAATTTAGACACTTAGTAGCAGTTTGAACTTGGGCAAGTCATCTAGCCTCTTCCTATCTCAGTTTCCTTATCTGTAACATGGAGATAATAAAAGTACTTACATTCTGGGATTGGTGTAAGAATAAAATGTGATATTTGTTAAGCAACTTTCAAATCTTAAAGTGCTTTATAAATTCAAGTTATTGTTAATCATAATTTCAGCTCTAAAGTTCTATGAAATCTAAATCTGAAAAAATTCATTTCTCCATGATTTTTTTCCTTGACAGTCAAGAGAGGGGAGCTTAAGAAATACCCTCTTAGGAAAAAAAAAATTAATTATCCAGGTATTGAGACAGTTCTCATCAGTAACAACCATCCCCAGCACTTTGATTATTTTATTCCAGTCCCTAGATTCTTTCCAAACAACACAGTAAGACACAAACCAACACCATTACTCACCTCTTACATAATCTTTTGTATTAGAACCTAAGGCTTTATCCTAAAGAAAGACACAAACAAAGGAAAAGATTCAATTGAAGAAGGAATGCTAGAAGCTTTTCAATATATAAGACCAAAATCATGATGAGAATTATAGAAAACAATTAATACTCTGCTTTCTTAATCCTCTTGTGGAATTTCAGATTTTGAGGGGAAGAAATCTTAGAAATTTTGCATTACTTAAAATCATAGAGAATCAGCATTGAAAATGGCCTCAGACAACATCTAGGTCACACTATATCAAGAATTCCACACTGTAAGGCCATTTTTCTAGCCTCTCTTTGATGGAACCCATTTCCTCCTGACATAGCCCATTCCACTCGGATCTAATTGCTCTGCTTTTCTGCAACTTTTCATTGTTGCAAGTCCTATTCTCTGAAATAAAAACAAATTACAAACTCTACAAAGTGAAATCCCTCCCAGTTATTATATCACTCTAAATCTACTCTTCTCCAAGGTAAACATTCCCAATTTCTTCAACCAGTTTTCATAAGGCATAATCACAATTTATCAACAGCTTCCCTCAAATACAAATCTCATAAATGAACTGTAAAAAAAGTTACATTGTAATCTCCCTAATATTGAACATTATTTCTTCCATAATTCAGTTTTGGATTGTTTTAGCTATTTAGATGACTATATCAGAACATCAACTGATATGGAATGTGCAGTCTACTAAAACCTTGTTGTTGTTGCTGTAATTCTTGTCTTTCTTCTGGAAGAGGACTATAATATCAGGAAGGTGATGACATGACTTGTAAATGAATTGAATTTAAATGAGAGAGGGCTGTGAGACACTCTCTCCTCCAGAACCAGCTGGATCCAGGGGCAAAAACCTATATCTTTATGGAAGAAATAAATTCGGGGCAGCTAGGTGGTGCAGTGGATTCAACACTGGCCCTGCAGTCAGGAGTACCTGGGTTCAAATCCGACCTCAGACACTTAATAATTACCTAGCTGTGTGGTCTTGGGCAAGCCACTTAACCCCATTTGCCTTGCAAAAACCTAAAAAAAAAGAAAAAGAAAGAAATTCTAGTAAAGTCTTTCCTATCCACTCATAGAACATTCCCCAGCTAACAGGTAAGATATCCATTTTTCAAAACACAAGTTGTCCTTGGATTACTCTTATTAAAGTTAATGTTATTACATTTGGCCCAACATTCTAATCTTTTTTTTATACTCTGTCAGCCACTGTGTTGGTTATTCCTCCCAGATATGTTAATTTAATATGTGATAAGGGGAAGCAACATGGCACAGTGTATAGAGGGCTAGACCTGGAGTAAAGAAGATTTATCTTCCTGGGTTTAAATCTGGCCTCAAACACTTACTATGTGACCCTGTGCAAGTCATTTACTCTTGTTTATCTCATTTCCTAATCTGTAAAATAAATTGGAGAAGGAAATGGCAAACCACTCCAGTATCTTTGTCAAGAAAACCCTAAATGGGGTCATAAAGAGTCAGACATCACCAAAAAATGACTGGATAGCAATAACAGCATGTGATAAGCTTGCCATCTATTCCCTTATTCAGTAATGCTACTATCAAACAGAATAGGTCTAAGGACATATTTGTAGGGCTCATCCCCAGAAAGTTTCCTCCATGTTAACATCAAAATATTAATGACTGTTCTTTGGGTCTTAGAATTGAAGGAGTTCAAAATGCATTTTATTATACCAGCCTGTAGATTATATCTCCCTGTGTTTTTCATAAGAATAGCATTTAAGATTTTATTAAATGCCTCGTTAAAATTTAGTTAAGTTATTTCTATAATCTTTCTTGATTTATTAGCCTAAAAACTATGTCATAAAATGTATACAAATGGATCAGAATTTAGCAAAATATCTTGAAAACAGTAAGTACTTAGTAAAAACTAGATAATTAACCGATTGCTAAGTCTAGCATCTCATATTCTTGACAAAGCCATGTGGGCTCTTTATGGCCTCTACATTTTAAATATTTATTAGCCACCCTTAATAATATACTCTAGTTTCCCACCTACCACCCACTCAGGAAGCAAAGCTAAGCCCACTGATCTAAAGTTTGTAGATTCCATTTTAATTTTTTTTCCCCAGAGGTTGGGGGATGGGTGCAGTAAACAGGAGTTCCATAATGATATGTGCTAGTTCTTTCATTGTCCAAGAATGTAATTCATCTTATTCATTACCAATAACATGAACTCTATGAGATAGCTATGTCATATCTCACAAGTTGCCCATTTTCTTGGGTTTCAATTCAATTTTTGTGTTGCTCTTTCTAATCTAAAGATCATTCTCCTTGGAAGAGAAAAGCCCAAAAAAGTGGGGAAAGGGATTGTTCCTATGCACCCCATGTATACCTACCCCCTCTTTGACTCATTCTCAAAACAGAAACACAAGAAAAATTTTTATAATCCTCTTTTTTCTGTACTTGAACCTCAGTTCATTTGAAGTTCTAACACTCAAAACTATTCTTTTGGAGCTGCAACTCATCCTTCGATCAAATTTTTCTGTTTCTATGTAATCCATCTCTATATGGCAGGTGAAAGATGAAATCACTAAGATAAAAAGGTCAATTTTCCAAACATATAAGTTTATTAAACAATAAATGGCAATTACTCAGCAAACTGGGACCAAATCTTCTCAATTTAGATCTAGAACCTAAATATAAGTGAAGACAGACTTTTATACATTAAAAGACTAATTAATTAAAAGGACAAATCAACAATGGATAATCTGATTAATAATTGGATGAAATATTAGAGACTTTCCATATTGGGAGGGGGAGAATGAACAGGTGCAATTCCACAAATTCAGAAAAAAGTGCTCTACCCCCCCCATAACTCCCACCCCCACCTGTTTCTGTAAACTATCAGATGAACATGAAAACAGTAATTGATTTATTAGTTGGGGCCAATTTTCTGATAAGCCTCATGAAATCAATTGTGAGAAAACTCTTTGCATCAGTCTTTGTATCTGACAAAGTTTCTGGTCAACATAACCTAGGTCCTTGGTTAAAGGACTCTAAACAGTAGATAGAGGTGGACCAAGTTCCCACTCACACAGGCCTGGTTTTAAATAATACAATAAGATTTCCTTCCAATTTCTACATTTAAATAAAGTTTTCTCCCAAGATAGACTTTGAACTAGATCCATAAGTGAATGAAAAAGGAACTGATCTAGCATGAGATTAAGTGGTTCATTCAGTTCTCAGAATTAACCATTTGCTGTCCTAATTCTCTCAAATATCATTTCAGTTATTCAGTCTTGGAACCTCAGTGTCCTCTCTGACTCCTTATTCCCAGCCCCTTCTTAAAATCATTTGCCAAAGCTTGTCATTTCTATTTACATAGCATCTCCTTAATATATATCTTCTTTCCATTGCCTTAAATATTGCCCAAAATCAGTCCATTACTACCTCTCTTCTAAACTATTGCAATTGCCTTCTAATTGGTCTCCCTACCTCAAGTGACTCCCCACTCCATTCAGTTAATCATATGTTTAAAAACTAAGTGATTCTTTTAAAGCTCATATCTTGTCATTAACTACCCAATCCCAACCAGCACCACCACTACCTCAATAAAACTTTCAAATACCTTACATAAAGGTAAATATAAATTCCTGTATTTAACACTTAAAGTTTATCAGAGTCTGGTCCCATCCTATCCTCCCTGCCATTATGAATTACTCACTTTCCCACACTCTGTATTTCCTTCATACATGGTACTCCATTTAGCATATTCATAACTTAGTTTTGGCTATCTTTTCTGCAATAATTCAAAAACTTAACCTTAAGGGTCATATTCCACATGAGGCTTTTTCTGGTTCCTCCAGGTCCTTTGCATGTACTGTATATATATGCATACATGTCTTCCCCCTAAAATGAAAATTCCTTGAAAACAAAGATATTTTCCCCTTTTTATATTTGTATTCTCAGGACCTAGGATAGTGATTCACACAGAATGGGGACATAATAAATGTTTGCTTATTGATTGATCATCCATCATCTGCTCTACAATTTTCTGAATTTTTTTTCAATCTTCTGTAATCTCTTCAAATTATACCCCCTTTTCCTGTTCATTGGAATTATTTCTCTATGTCTTCAGAAATTCATTCTTAGGGGTATCCCAACCTTTCTTAGTTGTCTTTTCTCTTTTAAATTTTAATTTATGAACTCCTAATTATACTTTCTCTGAAATTTTTGAAATCTGTTCTCTATTCTCTATATCTAACTCTTAACAATTTTCTTCTCCTAGAACACTATCCTACAGCAACAGTATTTTACAGAAGACAGAAATGAGACCCATGGTGATTAAGTGACTTTTCCTAGGTTGTACAGATCCTTTTATTAGTTTGATATTTATATTAACAGAGATTCATAGTAGTTACCAATTTTCCTATTAGACCAGTCATACAACTAAGCAAAGGACAGCATTCAAGAAAATGATATATATCCTGACAATAAGAAGAAAAACTGATAGAATGTTATATCTGAACAAAACTACTTATTTTATAGAAATGGAAGCATTCCAGAGAGGACTACATACTGCTTCAAGACTGGAGCTTGTATCTTCTTAATTCATCATTCATTGCAAGACATTCATGCTGCCCATTTTTGAAATGAGTGAAACTTAGTGAAGATCTCATGAGATTTGCATTAAGAATTCAGTAATTAAGAAATTTGCATTAAGAAAAGCTATGGGGTGGAACACTATTGTACTATTAGAAACCAGGAGGGACTGGAATTCAGGGAAGCCTGGAGGGATTTGCATGAGCTGATGGTGAGTGAGATGAGCAGAACCAGAAAAACACTGTACACCCTAGCAGCAACATGGGGGTGATGATCAACCTTGATGGACTTGCTGGTTCCATCAGTGCAATAACCAGGGACAATTTGGGGCTCTCTGCAGTGGAGAATACCATTTGTATCCAGATAAAAAGCCATGGAGTTTGAACAAAGTTCAAGGACTATTCCCTTTAATTTAGGGGAAAAAACAGATATCTTGTCTGATCTTGTTATCTCATACTTTTTGTTTCTTCCTTGGGGATGTGATTTCTCTCTCATCACACTCAGTTTGGATCAATGTACCACATGGAAACAAGATAAAGACTGACAGATTGCTTTGGGGGGGGGGGGAGGGTGGGGGGAGGGAAGTAAGATTGGGAGGGAAAAATTATAAAATTCAAATAAAATCTTTAAAAAAAGCTATGGGGGCAGCTAAGTGGTCTAGGTGGTGCAGTGGATAGAACACCAGCCCTGATGTCAGGAGGACCTGAGTTCAAATGGGACCTCAGACTATTCATTACCTAGCCATGTGACCTTGGACAAGTTGCTTAACCCCATTGCCTTAAATAAATAAATAAAAGTTTTTTAAAAAAAAAAAGAAGAAATGCTATCATTGAGCTTTCTCTGTTACTTCTGCCAAAGTTGGTACTGATTAACAGCTTCATGTGGAACAACTGTATTACTGGTTAATTTCAGAAACAGCAACACATAGATCAGTTTTCCAGCTGGTTATAAAACAATGCTATGAGAAGGCATCAGTCAGCAGAGTCAATATTGTTTAAATGAGATCTTGAAACATGAACTTTTTTATATTGTGATGATCAAGAGGTGGTATTAGTATGGCAGGAAAAAAGTGATTAAGCAAGATTGAATTGACCTCTATAAAACTCATTTTTAAAAACACCAGACTACGTGAATTCCAAAGTATTTTTCTTTAAACAAAAAATTCAAATACCTTTAAAGTAGGGAAGAAGATAAAAATGAAAGAACTGATAGTTTTACTTCATTCTGATTTCATCTTTGAATGCATTATGAATTTGGGGGTTTAGATAGTAACAATACACGATCATCCTTCAACATGCACCATTTTTACATACATATTTTGGTTATTGATAGGTAAGCCATTGATAATTAAATGGGAATTTGGGGGATTTTGCAGAATATTGCAGAAAAGCACAGACTATGTACATATGTAAGGAAATGAATTTTTTTTTGCAAGGCAAATGGGGTTAAATGGCTTGCCCAAGGCCACATAGCTAGGTAATTATTAAGTGTCTGAGGTCAGATTTGAACTCAAATAATCCTGACTCCAGGGCCGGTGCTCTGTCCACTGCATCACCTAGCCGCCCCTAAAATAAACTTTAATAAACCATAATTGCATAAATATTGTATATAATTAATCTATTTTTATCATTTCTTACTATTTTAAAATTTATTTTATCATGTATACTATACATATCCAAATTTATTATAAAGTTAAATTTTGTTTAAAGTTTCAATACACTAAAAAACCACAGGTTATGCATTTTTGGGGAACTCTTTGTCTGTCTATCATCCAGCCTCAGGCATATGATTTTCTCCCACAGTGATCATTGCATATTGCACTTTTCGGGAGAAGGAAATTTATGAAACTGGTGCTGTAACTACACTGGTAGCTAGAAAGATTCTACATAGTATGTGAGATACTATTCTCTCTTACATAGAAATTTCAAGTTTTTATGGATGTAGTGTATTGTTTTAATTGTTTTATATGTTAAATGTGATCAAAATTATTAAAAATAAAGATTTGGGGTGGGACCTAGAGTTAATCATAATTTTTCATATCCACGGGGGTTCTGCACCCCAACTCTAATGTTAAGTGATGACTGTATTTGCATAATGTGGGCATCAATTCAGTTTCAATATGTAGAAACTGATATATTAATACATGAGCATGATCTGCATATCACTGAGTAATCTGTGGAATATAGTAGTTAAGGTACTAAAATAGAATCTACCTTGTCATTTCAACTCAACTTTGAGGGTTGTCTCCCTAAATCTACTCTCCTTCCAAACTTCCTTACTTATTTTAAGAATACTTCCAGAATCATCTTTCTACAGTCTCAGAATCATCCATTTTTTTTCTCTCTTTTATCATCATGTCTAATTAGTTTCTATGTGCATTATGTTCACTTATTCCTTTCTTTCCACTCACATTAATACCACCCTAGTTTGGGTTTTCAACACCACTCTGTGGAACTGCCACAAATGTCTCTAATTTGTTTGCTTGCTTCTTTTCCCCTTTAAAATTCATTCTTTATATAATTACCAAAATAATTCTGCTAAAATGCACTAACTACCTTGCTTCTCTGCTGCTTAAAAAACTCCTTGTTATTAAGTTGTTTCAGTTGTATCCAACTCTTTGTGACCACATTTGGGATTTTCTTAGCAGAAATACTGAAGTGATTTGCCATTTCCTTCTAAAGTTCATTTTACAGATGAGGAAACTAAGACAAATAGGGTTAAGTGACTTGCCCAGGGACATACAGCGAATACATATTTGAGGTCATATTTGAATTCATGAAGATGAAGCAAAAGAAAGCCTTTACTTTCAAGGATGCAATGGTCTAAATAAGGCAGCAACTTGGAAATGACTATATCCACATATGCTATATACTAGAAATAATTAAGAGGGAAGTTGCTAGTATGAAGAGAAATCAGAAAAGGCTTCCCTTTAGAAGGTTGAATTTTATCTGGAATTTGAAGGAAACCAGGAAATGAAAAGAGAGAGCAACCCAGGTATTAGAGACAGCCAGTAAAAATATCCCATCTTGGAAGAGTTGTCTTGTGGAGCAATGTCAAGGCAGTCTGTGTCATCCAGTCACAGAGTACATGGGGTAGAGGGAGTGAATAAAGTGTTAGAAGATCTGAAAGGAATGGGAAAGGACTTTCAAAAGACAAAAAGAACATTTTAAAGTTTGATCCTGGAAGTAACAGGTATTCATTGGAGTTTTTTGAGTAGGATGACATGGTCAGACGTGCTCATTAGGAAGATCATATTGACAATGAAGTGAATGTTAGCTACCTTCTCTGCCAGATCTTTTTTGCACACTCCCCTTTCTTTCCCCAATGTGTTCAATTATTCCTAGAGTACTTTATTTGAATCTTTTCTTTGCCCTCTCTTCCCCGACACTCATGACCTTATATATTATTTATCTATGTACATATTATGTCTCCTTCTCATCAGTAAAAGTCATTAAGAACAAAGACTGCATTTTGTTTTATTTTAATCTTTGCATGCCCATGACCTGATATGCATTTTGTTGTTATTTGTTTAAGTCAAGTCTGACCCCATTTGGGGTTTTCTTGAGTAAAGATATTAAAGTGATTTGACATTTTCTTCTCCAACTCATTTTACAAATGAGGCAAATAAGATCAAGTGACATGCCCAGGGTCATACAGATAGTAAGTGCCTGAGGCTGGATTTGAACTCAGGAAGTTGAGTCTTTCTGATTCCTGGTCCAGTGCTGTATCTATCCAATACATCACTTAGCTGCTCTCTTTATATATAGGAAACATTTAGTTTACAAATGATGAAATTGAAATGAATTGAATCCCCACTGTGGGGTCCCATACAAGGCTGGAAAAAGAGAAACTTTTGATAAATGCTTACATGTTAATTCACAAGCATGTTTCATTTGCTTGCTGAGCATAGTGCCTATCATAGCAGGCACTTAATATATGCTTATTGATTGATTAACTTGTGCTAGCTAGGGTAAATAGTCTCATAAAGCTCTAGATTGCGTATTGTACTTCTCAGGAAAAGCAAGTCTAGGTAGAGTTCTGAGTATCCTGAGGGGAAAAATGAAAGATACTGAGGCTTTGGGCAACCAATGAAAGATGGGGTAAAAGGTAATGAAAACTGTATTCTAAAATATTATAAATAAATTACACATGCAGTCCACAGAGAGTCTGTGTACACACAGCACCACTACATGGGCAATTTTTCTTCCTCAGCCCCTTACCCGACCCCTCCCCATGCCACACACAGACTCCTTTGCATTATATTAAAAATGGGCAGACTAGCCACTGAGAGAAGCAATTTACTATGTATAAAGAATCACTTTCCAGGCAGATCCCTACAAGAAAAAGTCAGTGAGAGTCTCAGAAGGTGACTCTCCTAAGACTGGAAGAAAACACGATATATTGACTAGGGCATTGGATTTGAAATCAGGAAGACCTGTATTCAAATTTTACTTCAGATACTTAGTAGTTATATGACTGTACAAGTTGCCTAAAGCAATCTATACCTCACCTATAAGATGAGGGAAAGTTAAACTCAATGGCATCTAAGCTCCCTTCCTGCTCTATACTGATGATTCATAATTTATAGTGCATTATAAAAAAAGAAAATGAGAAAAGATAATCAAATTAGAATGCTAATATGTAAGCAATATAAAAAATAGCTTTCTGAGGGAAAATATCAGACTATTTCAGAACTATCAATCTTAATGTGAATGAAATGTTTGTAATCTCATTCAAGGTAAGATTTTTTTCTGTCTTCATCTGTAGAAATCTTGAGCTACTCAGAACATTCAATAAGAAAAAAGCTTAAACAATATTCAATTCTTCTACCTTGGACATTTCCAAACTTAAGGCAAAGTTGCTCACTTATAAAGGCATGACATCATCTTGTTTGACATCCTTCTCAAATCATATCTGGCAATAAGTGAGTCTCACTCTTTATTCATTGATAGAAAATTTCTTGATTCTTGACATAGCAATAAGTTTCTATCTGCTCATTATCCTTTGAGGTCCTATCTTAATTCCTGACCAACAGGAATACCAACATGTAGCTTCAAGTACACAGTAAATTCTTCTCCCTCACTTCTAAAACTCCAAAGCCACATAGGTCACATCAAAACCCACATAGGTCCAAATTATCAAGAAGCCAGTGAAGTCAATGATCAAAAGTCTATAGGAATGGTAAGACCAGTAAAACACCCCTTTTGCCACCCCACAAAAGAAAGAACTATATCAGATCTCATCCTTATCAACCAGCTTGCCCATGATTCAGAGGTGGACAATGAATCACTTGGCTTCTGGAAGAGTTTCATAGACAATCCTTTTAATAAAAAACATTTAACAGTCCTCGGGTTAAAACATGATCTTCTGTTGTACAGTCATTTCATTCCTGTTTGACTCTTCATGTTCCCATTTGGATTTTACTTGGCAAAGATACTGAAGTGATTTGCTATTTTCTTCTCCAGCTCATTTTTTTTACAGATGAAAAACTGAGTTAAACAAGGTTAAGAGACTTGTCAAGGGTCACATGGCTAGTAAGTGTCTAAAAGCAATTTAAAAAAAATTCCAGGAAAGGAATGACACCACAAGTTAAAAACATTTGGCAATGAGGTTTCCTGGAGTTATCAGAAACACTGTTACCCTAAAACATTATTCTCCTGCCTAAAGGGACCATAGCTGGATCCCAAATCAATCTACCTTGGAGCAAAGTCAACTCAGAACATCTCTAGGCCTTTACCATCATTTATTAAGTCACAATAGCTCTTGTTGGTACACAGGGTGTGTGTGTGTGTGTGTGTGTGTGTGTGTGGTGTATGTGCTAGAGAATGGGAATAGTCTACCCCAGGCCTACCAATATCCTGATCACAGCAAACAGAGAAGTTAAGAAATGACCGCATCCAACACTTCTCATTCTCACCTTTGTACTTCAGTTTTCCTGATCATAAAAAAATGTACTTTTTGAATGAACTCTTTGAAATGAATGCCTGTGAAGTATGTTTAAGTGCATATGATGCAATTGAACTCTATCTTGTCATCAGTCTATGAATTCTATCTTCATGGTTCCTTTTAATAAATAAAGACCAAGAGTAACATTGGGCTTATTTAAAAACTTTAATATGCTGATCACAACCACTTAGTATTATTCCCATGCCTCCTTATCTTCAGTTCCTTGGAAGGAAGGAAACAAACTCTCTCTAAACTTCCCTCAGCCGTGCTCCTTGAAACTTCAATAGACCATGGATTCCCTTCCAGGCTGCTCAGGGGATAAGCGAGTCTAGAGAAAGCCAAAAGGACAAGGGAGCGTCTCTGTAGACGACCAGCTCTCTGCTTGTGCACTGGACATCAGGCAGATGTGAGGATAAAACTGTCAAGAGGGAAAACACAAAGAGAAATATTGCTATTTTCTATTATTCCCATTCTTCCCATGAGCTGTTTGCTCAGTTGCCATGGCACAGGCGCTGAGATTTCATAATTTTCATCCTGCCTGCCATGTGCTCATGCAACAATGTGAATTTAATCAGCCTAGACAGTTGGGTGGGTTTTGTTCATGTGAGTGGAATAAAACTTTTCTCACCAGCTAAACCTACAAAGTATCTAAAAGCCATAAATAATCGGTAACTCCTATAACTTGCACCTGCCTGCTTTATTTGATCAGGGGGAGACAAGGACAGAGAAAAAGCCAGTACAATGTTCCCAAGTGTTAGCTGCTTCATGTTATTCATGCCCTTGGGGAAAATTTTCAGCTAAAAACTTGAATTTGGTGAATGAGTTGGAATATTTTAAACAACAAACATAATCCCAATCTGTGACATAACCTACAGTAGAAAAACATTATAGAGTATATCTCAAACAAAGAAAGGAAGTTAGACACAAGCATAGAAAAAAGACTAAAAGTCAGAAATAATATAGTTCAGTGATTTGGATTATTTAAATCCAGAGAAAGAAATTAACTAGCAAATTATTAGACATACTAAATGAAGGTTATAGGTCGTCTCTTCTGTTCATGATGTAAGCAAACAGGAGAACAACATACCTTAGAGTAGTGATCGAAGCAAATGAAAAAGAGAAGAAACTACTGAATTTATTAAACTGTTCGCCTTAAGTACTCATGGAAGTTATACAATATAACCTAGAGGTTAATTTACAGAAATAGCTAAATAAATTTATGTGAAAAGCAACTGGATTTATAGATATAGTTCTTGATCTGGTGATTATACAAGTCCTGGAATTTGGAATTGCCACAACTTTATTTAACACAAGATCCTTATGTATAAATTCCTAGAATGGATGTCAAGACATCCTATATTGTGTTTTCTGTGTATTCTTTGTGAAAAGGTAATAACAATATGGATAGGAAGCATTTTCCTGGCATAAAAAAGGAAGCAAAATTATGCTTATTTGCTAGATGCCTTTTTTTTTTCAAGGCCTATTTTCTACCTATAGAATAGCTGGAGTTGTTTTCTTGCAAAATGAAAAACAAAAAGGTTAGAGAACTAAATAGCCTGGCTGTTTTCTTTCTTTTCTGTTAACATATTGGAAATAAACATCTGGTCTCTGCTAATAATGAGGTACTAAAATTTATTTCTTTGAATATGTTGTATGATGTCTAATAATGTAACTAGGTTTATATAAAACAATAGTAATTGAAACATCAATCAGACAACAGAAGATATTAAAGTCAAAGCTGGACATCAAGAGATGGGAAGATTGAGCAAGACTAATTGATTTTTTGTTTTTTGGTTGTTTTTATTTCTTTCTACCACACTCTTATTCTACTTTGAATTTTCTAGCCCTTTTTCCCTAACCAGGAAAGGAGTCAATCTAAGAAAAGTAGGGGTAAATATGAGATCCTGTAAGATCTTAGGAATTATACTACAAAGTTTCCTTCTCAACCCTGGTAGGTGTTTCCTAAACAAAGTCCTTCCCTTGGCCATAGAAATGGCAGTATTTTAATAAGAGTACAGTGAAGAATTAAAATATGCATTTGGACCAGAGTTTAATATTTCTTAGCAAAGAGATGGCAAAGCAACAATTTAAAAAAGAAAACACTTCTCCCTTTGTACAAATAGGATCATGGATTTGTAGCAGAAAGAAATCTTGGAAGATATAAAATCCAACCCTTTTATTTTATAGATGAGGAAACATAGGTTCACAGGTTAAGCAATTTTCCCAGTGTCACAAAGCAAGAGTCAGAAGCAAGATTTGAACAATGTCATCATAATATAAATTTGATGCTCTACACACTATACCATGTTGTTTCTCTCAACTTCTCAGATTTTTTCATGTTAATTAGAAACAGCATATCATTTATCCTTTTGAAATAATTCCATATTAGATGTGTTAAAGTCTGATGGTTGACATACTTTATGCAAGAGAAAAATCCAGTAATTCTTTTGTATTGATAGTAAATGTAAACCTGCCTCTAAGGCCTGCTCTAATCAAGCTTTGATCTTCTTAAATTAGAATAAGTCTAGACCCTTTAACTATTCAGACCAGCTGGGAAGAAATGCTATTATTGACTTCGGCAATGTATGAACTCACAATTACTATCCAAGGAAACTGCTTCCATTATAGTATGTTGGCCACATAGTTCATACTTTGCTCTCTAGTGAAGTCTTAAATGGCATACATAATATCTCAGCCACTCATGGGGTTAAAGGGAAATGCTTCCTGCTACCTAAGTCTTGTGTGAAAATGCTATCACAACCTCTATGTAGTGTTCACATTTCCAGCTTTTGTCTGTCCCAGTCAAGAGTTAAGTTCTAGAAATATTATCTTATTGAAAAGGAGAGAAAGCAAAAGAGACCTCTCCAATTGCATGGAATTGGCATTCAGGTATTAGTGGCTTTTGCCCAAAATGGCTCTGCCAAGGCTTATGAGATTGTATCCCTAATTTGGCATGACAGTCCAGCCAATGCAAGTTAGACTTCCAAATTCACAGGTAAGCCCACTTCCCCCCACCCCACCCACTTCTTTTTATTTCCTCAGGCAAGCAACAGAAGGAAGGGAAAACACTGTACATCTCTGTCATCAATTACTCCTTGCGTTTCTGGGAAAGAGTAAGAGAAGAGGGCAAATGGAGATTTGTTAAAGACAGAAATACTAAAAACCAAAAAAGATGCCAAGTATTGGGGGAGGTTTGGAGAATAGGGGGTTGGGGAGGGAGGAACATGTCTATCTAGGTGACATCTACCCCACTTGCCCATATGAAATAATTTAAAAGAAATACAGTAATGGAGAGAATGAAAAGAATTATACATTGTCAACTCCCCAAATGAAGCTTTCTTCATAGAGGGGTATATTCTTCTCTCAATATGCATGCCGCTTCCATTACCAATAATGGCAGATAATCACACACATTGAGAGAATAGACCCTTTAGTCTACCATCTCATTGGCTGACTTGTATAATGTCAATATAAAATGCCAGGATAATCTGGATTGGGCTAAATAATTGGTATCATACTGTATACTATTAAGGTTATTTATTTTTCAGGGAGGCATTCAGATTTTTGCAAGGGCTGCAGTTTCTTTTGGAGACACTTGCCCGCATGGGACAGACTCAAGGCACGACTTTTGGTTTACATGACACACCCCAGCATGTCGTGCTGGCTCCTTTGTGTTTTGCTCTAGTGGTCTAGTGATGGCAGCATGTGAAATTATAGCCCCTGCTGTGTAATGTTTTTAATATGTACAAATGCACCGGCTGAGTTAAAGGAGCAGCGCTGCCAACTCAAACGCAGCATTGACTCTTTTATATATTAACCATAATTAAATATAATTGAAAATATCAGTATGCAGCAAAGCCTGCTGGTCTGGTCTTGTCCCTACAATGTGAGCACGCACAGTGTTACCATGGTCCCCTGCTCCTTAACAATCTCAAAAGGCACCATTTGGGGGCTGGGAGATCCACAGTTCTCCATCAAGTTTAAATAGTTAAATGAAGAATCTCAGAGAAATAATATCAAGAGGTAGAGGCAATAGCAGAGGACTGGAATACCTGGAAGCCTTCAAAGGGAGGTGGACACAGGTCAAGTCCATCTGCCTGGACCACTAGGACACCTCTGCAAAAAGATGTCAGAAGCCTCTCCTCCCTATTCACATTTTCAGACCTAACCCAGAAAACAGAAGTGTAGGTGTTTCAGCAAAAGGAAAACTCACTTTGCCTCTTTTGGTCCATTTTGGTGGCTAGGCCAGTAGCTCTCGGAGGTGCCTCCATACCTGGCTAGGGTACTTTGCCTCATTCAGTGATTATAATTTCTCTTCATTAATTTTCCAATTTACATCTAGAGCAAGGCCTCTTCCATCTGGAGAGTGAAGGCCT